>NC_066875.1:39773931-40073931 GCF_022985175.1 Labeo rohita
TTACACACCAACATAAACAAGATCTGACAAAGATTGAGGGAGAATTTATGACAGGTAGAACAGAGCTAATAACTGCAGGGAAAGTAGGGCACAGAGAGCAGAACTAAAAACACAGAACAGATTAGACAAGTAACAGTAAATTATTACACGTTTATTTTCTTTATTACGAGTTATTACGAGTTTACACGTTTTATTCACACATGTAAATAAACCATGAAAACAATTTGAGCTATTTTAACAAAAACTAAAAATTTTTTTCCTGAAATGGAAAAATATCATTAGAAGTGTCATTCTATTGCAAGTAAGAAATATAAAAAAGATAACTAAAACATACGCTATGTATGAGCCAAACACACCTTCCCTCTGTAGTGTGTTGGGAAAACCAACAGTTTTAGATCTGCCCTCTGACGTCAGGGGGGGAGTTCTGTGAACGGAACTTCCTCACATATTTGATTTTACCCTTGATGTATTATTTTGTCTCATCACTGCGGAAGCTTGGGAGGAATGAGGTAAATATCAGTATCGTTAAATCGGCCTATATTGTTGACATCATTTAGCGGTCATTCACGTCGATCATTATCGCGCAGCCTCACCCAAAACATTCTGTCCTAAAAATGCACGTGGGGCTTTTTTTCAGCGGTGTTTCATGCATTCGCTGTCGTTTTC
Organism: Labeo rohita; assembly: GCF_022985175.1. NCBI lineage: Eukaryota > Metazoa > Chordata > Actinopteri > Cypriniformes > Cyprinidae > Labeo > Labeo rohita. Next base: position 39,774,598 of record NC_066875.1, read on the forward strand.
CCAGATGCACCGTTACTACAGTGAAAGCGTAGCTTTGTAAAGAAGTTGAAAAAAAAATAAGTTCTAGAACATGACACATTCTGAAAGCTTCTAGGGTGTGTTGACCCAAAACGGAGCTCACTGGAATGGCACGGGGCGCGTTCTAAACAGCAATGCCGGAGACGGTTAATGTGCAGGTGGAATAAAAGGACACCGAGCGTACGGTAACGGTGACGTAAAAGTTGCTTTTAGGTTCTGTTACACTGTCGGGAGTAGATCACAACTGATTAAAACTAGTGAGTATGGTTTTCATTACTTTTCGTTATTGTTTCTAGAGTAAACGGTAGTTTTTGGGATTTGAGTGGAGCGGAGGAGGTATATGTGATCCACACCCGCTTTTGAGTTTTTTTTAACTTCTCCACACTTAAGGAAGTCAAAACAAATGGTTGTGCTATTTAAGCTTCTGTTTAGGCTACGTGAATTGAACATTGTTTTCAAGCGAGATTTTACTATTCAGAATAGTAACCGAGTTAAGTATAGCAACAGTGCGTCGCATTCAATATGACAGTATTTTTTTTTTTTAGGAAAGTAAAATGTAAGAGAAAAAGAAGAACAAGTAGAAAACATAACTAAATTAAGAACAACTTACTGCCATTGTGTGAATAATTTGAAACCATGTAATCCATAAAAAGTAACTGTAATCTGAGTATGACCATTTGAAAAATTGGCCTGCATACATGTGCAGGTAATGTGATATATCACGATAATGAATATGCACCATATTATTATCGTAGACACTCCAGAATACAGCGAGTAATTATTTATTACAAATTATTCTGTGTTTTTTTTTTTACATATTTTATTAGGGATGTAACAATATCAAAATCTCACAGTACGAAAGTATTGTGATATTAAGTCCACAATACAATATTTATTGCAACATTTAAAAAAAAAGGACGAATTAAGAATTGGAAAAAAAATCACATTTTGTATATTTTAAATTTAAAATATTCTATCTAATGCACTTTGAGAGTTGAAAATTAACAACTCCAAAACATGTTCTTAACTAAGAAACCTTAAAGGGGTCATCGGATGCAAAGTTCACTTTTACATGTTGTTTAAACATTAATGTGTGTTGGCAGTGTATGTACAAATCCCTATAATGATATAAATCCATGCAGTGGGTTTTAATTAATCTGTAAAAATAATATCCCCTTTTTCTAAATCGAGCCATTTTCAGATGCCTGTCGTTGTGGCGTCACACCAACAGAGGCCGCTCCCACGATAGTTGATTGACATGAGTGTCTTACCTCAGACCTGTCAGCTGTAATAGTCCAAACTCCATTGTTTCGATGCTGGAGCAGGGATGTAAGTTAGACAGAATTATCTTAGATTGAGCGATTAGGTGTCTACATTTGTTTGTGAAGGGAATGTGCCTCCTGATCTACATAAATGCATCTATGTTCACGCAAATCATTTGTGATCCAGCTTCACCACCAGCAGAAGTGAGTATAAGGTTTTTTTTTAATGAATCTCTGCAATCACCTTTCCTAATAACATGCTAGCAAGTTTTGCGGCTAAACGCGCTAAATGCGGCTAAAGAAATTAGAGCAGCTCGTCACTCCACAGAGAGAAGAGAGGGGCAGGGCGAGCAGAGCTCATTTGCATTTAAAGGAACAATCGCTCAGAATGGGATGATTTTTGCAGAGCTTATTTTGGCAAGGTAAAAAGGGTGTTGTTTTACACAACCATTGAGAATTTTTAACTAAAGTATATTAGAGACTTCTCATTAAGACCCTAAAGAATCATATCAGCTTGTGGAAAATGAGCATCCGATGACCCCTTCAAATCAGAAAAAAAGTCAGTGAATTGAGTTGTCATTCACACTGGTGTTTTCAAAAGCAAACAAATTCGAATATAATAATAATAACAACAACAACAATGACAGTAATAACCATATATTGTGTCAAATCATAATGGCCCAAAAGTTTAAATATATTTTAAAAACTACACTTTTTGCCCTGAAGATCTATTGTTTCATATCGTCATGTGACCACGATAATATCGAGACAGTTTTGTTATCGTGATATTGATCATATTGTTAAATCCCTATTTTCTAGGAATGTTTTCCCTATTAACTGGTTAAAATCAAAGTCTCATGTAAAAAAAGTAATATATTCTAATTAAAGGTACTACATTTTTGAAATCGGATTACATCATTCAGATTACATGTTACAAACCCAGTTACTACCCAGCACTATTTGTAAGAGGACTATATTAAAGATTTCTTTTCATATGCTGCATAACTATTACTGGCAAATGTGATCTTTTGCAGGTTTAGCCTCAGTCTCACATATCTCTTTTCATACAACTTGCTTCAGTTCTGTGGACACACATGGATTTTTGCAAACATGACAGCCAGATTTCTCTCTTTTGGGGAAGGTAAGCAACAGTTATAAGCTTGCTTCTTAAGTATCTGCTCATGTAAACAGTCTGGGATGTTAAACAAACCCACAGTTTATTTACATCTGTACCATTACCCAAGAAGTTGTTAGAGAAATATTCAAGTGGCTGTTAAGAGTTGTGTAACAACCAAAGCAAAGCACTCTTAGGAAAGAGCCCTTGACTTCCACATATATCAGAGCTAAACTTATTACTTCACATTTTTAGTGGATATAATCAAGTAAAATGACTTAAAATATTTCTATGTGAATCTAGACTGTTCTGACTGTGTTTTATTGCATTAATTAATCAACAATCGTCTTCTGATAACTTGTGTTCTGTTTTCAGATGCCCAGGCTGGCACCTTCTATTTTGTGGGCGTTATGATGAGTGCTTGTCAGCTTCTGTCTTTGTTAGAACTATTTCATATTGCAGATGGTTTTGAAGAGTGCAGACTTTTCCCTCGCTTTATGCAGGTAAAATAAAAAGACCATATTTACAGCACTAATGTACAAACCTTGAATCTGCACAGCTGCACCTAAGAAATGTACAAAAGAGCTCGTTTAAACAATTTTTTTTCTCTGTCTTGCTTTTCTTACTTTCAAAAATCTAGTTCCTGTTTTTTGTGATGTAACAAAATATTTCCCCAACTCTGGCCGCAAATGATTATTATTTAGTCAGAGGGAAGTGCATTTTTTTAAAAAGAAAGAAAGAAAGAAAAGAAAGAAAAAACAATGTGTCCATTTTAGAGCTATAGGACCCTACAGTTTTTATGCTACTTGATTTGTATTCACCCTTTATTATTCAATAATGCATTTTTCCCTTTACAGATAATGCAGAGAAATGTCCTTCTGCTTCTCCTCATCAGTCTGGAGGAGTTTCAGAGTAAACCCATTGTGTGTGTGCAGTTTTATCTGTGGAATATACTGGGCCTTCTAAGGTTTGAGTCTTTTATGTTTGCATGCAGACCTCAAGGTCGTTTTTATTCAGATACTCTTTATAATAGCATATATAAAAACTTACCGGTAAATTCACTGTGGTGTCATTATGGGACTTTCAAAAGTGTCTTAAAGTCCTGAAGTAGGTTTTTAAGCAGAGCATTCTGTCTCTAATATTTCGGTTTGTAATATTTTGGTTTGTTTTTTCTTCCAGGTATCCGCATGAGTTATTTTGCCTTATAGGCACACCATATTTTAAAATGCTATGGGTGCATCAAACACTGTCAATCCCAGTGTATTTGCTGTCTGCTGTCACAGAAGGTACAACATGATTATGATTAAAATTATTATGATTCATAGATAAAAAAAAAAAAAAACTTAAATGGCCATCACATAATCTTTCCTAATGCTGTTTGGGGATCAGCTAGCTTTGATAATAAGTTGTCAAAGCAGAATTTTTTGTATTGATAATTTTTATTTTTTTCAAAAGTCTTGCTTATGGTTTCACCTGTTTGCTTGACACTATAGATATATAGGTTAAAATAGTAATAATAATAATACTTCCTATGAAATTGAGATATTCTCCTAAAACTTAAAATGTAATGCCCACATTTTATAATAATAGATAAAAATGAAGTTTTATATCTTTCTGAAAATCTAAAAAAAGTGTGGTTGAGAATATGTTTTGGCTTTTGTCCAGCTTTAGACAAATAGTGTACAATTCTAAAAGTGATTTTTAGAGAAACAAAATCTATCTGTTATATATTTCATAACATAGTTATGCACATAGCGAAACCATGTGCTAAGACTGGTTCATTTATGTTTAGTGAAATTTGAAATTTGGTTAAATTCGTAAGAAATTCTGTTCATATTCATATGTATAAACAGTAGTATGCATATACGACATGAAATATTTTTAAATACTTTGTAAAATAATGTATGTTTCGCATTTTAATAAAGGCAACATGAAAAGAAAATTGACCACAAATAAAAACAAGGAGATTAATTTTAAATGTCTAATTTGAGTCTTGATGTCATCTAAACAATAAAATAATTAATAATGATCAGATAGAACACAAAATAAATCATGCTTTTTTGCTCTGTGCAACAGAGTTTGCTGACTTTAACTTTGCTCTTACACTTCGAATTTTTAAATCTAAAATTGTTGCACAAAATGTTACCACAGCTTTGTCTGGGCCTGCACAAATTGTCTTAATAATTTAATTTAAAATTAAAAGCTGATCTGAGCCAGCCGGAAGTGAGTTAGCACACATATGCTGATGTCAGATGTCTTCAGTGGTTAGTCAGGAAATGTGCTGAGAAAGAATGATCATGCTGCAGCATGCTCAACTGTAATAAAGAGTCACAGCTTATTTCATTCATTACATAAAACTAAAAAAACTCAATTGAGCCTCAGCAGGGCTTTCAGTCACTAACCACATTGTCTTTTTGTCCTCTCTCTATTATTTTAGGAATAAGCATTTCACACATGTTGCTGTACTTGTCAGAGTCCGAAGGAATGGATTCAGTCCAGCTAAAAGTACCTGCATCAAAGTACATTAATTCCCCATACATTCTTATGGGCTGGTTACTTCTTCTTGTATTAGGTAAAATAATCTGATTTTCCATAAAAACCTTACAAATATCTGAATTTCAGTGTATTTGAAACAAATTTCAGACTAAATGACATATTAATTTTTGCAGAAGTTACTTTAACAAACTGTAACCACAGTTGTAGTATATCACATTAACTATGAACATGTTCCACTAATCTTTAACTAGAAAATGTTAAAATACTAAGATATGGTGTTTTTTTTTTATCTAATGCAATGACATTCATACATTCTAGTGTGGCTTAAGTATCTAAATGCATTTATATATGCATACAGTCATGTAAATTTTCAGGAAGCATTTCAGCTGATTGTCTTCATCTCTTTGTTTTGAAGGATCCAGTTTAACATTAATACTCTTGCTGAAGGAAAGGAAGGAGAATCTGGAGAGTTGGGATAAGAAACTGAAGACAGACTAACCCAGAGAAATGATCAGTACAGGTCCTCCCATTCACCAAAGCCAAGTATTTTAATTTTAGGAGTATTATGTTGGAAGCAGAGTGACCTATTATTAAACACAATTATGTTTGTTTGTTTGTTTGTTTGTAATGTTACAATTATGAGTATTTAAACATGTAATTGGTTACAGCAGGAAAAAAACATTTTAACTGAAAAAATGCACATGCAAAAATACAAAAATACAAGCTTCACATTTCTGTTTTTTTTTAAACATCAAAATCATTTTCAGTACCACCTAGTCACAACAATCTTCTGTGATTTTCTTTTTCATTGCATTTAAGCACAGTAGGTACTGCATGCATTTGCATAAGATATTTTTCAAATATTGGTAGCCCATTTAAAACATATGAATAATAAGCTGTATTTTTTTTTAAAAAAACTACAGGATACCTTATTGATAGGCTACAATATTCACCCTTAAGTTGATCAACATTAACAGTGTTTCTGGATTTGCAAGAAACCAAGGTTAAATAGTTAAATATGAAGAGTTCATATGCAAAACCCATCTCGGTCAAAAATGAGATAATGATACTGAGTGAACGCTCTCGACACATATTATACGTCCATCAAATACTTTTACTTCAAACTCACTAAAATCTCAGCCTCAGCCCAATCAGAAGTACTGGTACTTACATAGAAACCTATACATCGGAGCCTGACAGAAATGCATTTTTTAAAGAAAGACATCAGATGGATTTAGAGGCTTTTGCATCTGAACTTTCCATATAATATCTTGCCTTTTATGTTAATTTATATGTGAAGTTGTTTTTTTGCTCACAGATTATTACTAAAAACAGCACACAGCTTAAAGACATTGGTAAACACAACTTATAAAGTAATTTAAATTATTATTATTATTGTCATTAATAAATGTTTAAATCAAATTTACTCTGTTACTCCTAGAAAGCAATTATATGGCTCCTAGAAAGCTCCTAGATGCTCACTAATACTTCCACCAATTAAATAATTCATAAAGAAGAAGATAAATCAGATATAACAGTATAAAATTATATACAATTTTTTAAAAATATTTTTCTTTCACAAATAGGTTTTGAAAATGCACTAATTGGAAATAGCTGTTATGAGAGTGTTCCTAAAATATATATTATGCATTACACAGGTGATAACATTGGCAATATTGTTTTCGCTGCTCACACTTCACTAATTGTGACCCATTAAATATAACTATATAAAAAAAATCACTTTATTTAGTTAGTATAAAATATAAATTTTCATTTTTATTTATTTCTTTATTTTTTGTAATTTTTTTTATTATTACTATTTTTTTTAAATATGAATTTTCAGCATTTTCAACCTAAAATCAGCAAGTTTTTATTTTGGTGAGTTGCCGGTGCATATGCATAAGCATATGCACTGTCTGTTTTGGCCAAATGAAGTGCGTCACTGAATGAAATGTCACAGTTCCAGCAGCACATAGCTTAGATTAATCCTTTCAGTTCATATGGAAATCTTATACAGTATTACAGTCGGTGATTCAGTGTGCATTACCAGCTGTCAACCATGTCGGCACGCAAAAGAGCGACTTATTTTACATGAATGTCTTAAGCTACAGTACTTTCTACTTGGCAAAAACTGGCTATAGCTTGACGAAAACATTATGTCACAGCGTTTGATTTCACCATGATTTTTAGCCATTAAAAGCAATGCAAAGAAAGTAAAAGTTTCTGAAAAGGACACTTGAAGTATCTCCCCCTATAGAATCACATCTGCTGACCTTCTAAGATGAATCAGTTCCATCTTTTTTTCTCCTTGACACAGAGAAAGTTGAGTCTCCGCTCACAGTCTGTAGGTTTACAAACCTTCTGTGTTCTGTCATAAACCCCACAGCGCTGGTTCATGGCAGGGCACTGGAACTCTCCGTCCGAAGACCAGACGTTATAATCGAAACTGACTCCGTTTACCCAAAACCAACCACCAGCTAGAAAGCGCAGGCCGGTCCACAGTTCATCTGTATCAGCTACTGTGCTATTAATCTTCGCTTCTTCCATAATGTCTTCTGAGTTTATTATGGCCAGGTCAGTGTAGTTTTGTCTGCAGTATTCCAGTGCCTCTTCCCATGTGCTTTTCTGATGCACCACAATCAGCTCATAGACCTTCATGCAATAAAACTTGTAATTGTCAGAGCAGTGTTTGTCATGCATTTTAAATGTGTCTTTCCTGATAGCGCCACATGTTTGATTAGAATTATTAGGTTGATTATTCTCCCAAAATGTAATCGTTGCTTCTCCGCCTTCAGACCATATCCATTTGGTAATGTGTGCACTGTCTCTCTGAACTCCGATCCAAAAATACTTTCTATTAATTAAAGAATTGGAAGATAAAACCTGTAAATCTTTCTCTCTGACAGTGGACAGGTCATCATAGTACTGTCTGCAGTACTGCTGTGCATCATTCCATGACACAGTGTGGTTCACGAAAAAGTGATCTCTGTAGACGCTGAAATTCAGCCCAAAGAGGGTCAAAAAAAGCAGCACTGTGACTGAAGCCTTCATGTTCATTTAGATGATTCCCAGTGCAGCAGGAGAATTCTAAATGAATGTGGTATTCATTATTTATTTCAGGATATTATTGACTTGTTACCACACCTCTTTACAAATTTTTGGCATGAACAGACCAATGAAAACCAGGAGCGCTCTGACATTGAGAACGACCTTGACGTATTCTGCCCTTCAGTCACTGCATAAACAAATTTCCTTTCTTTAAAAGCCTACTTAAGGCAAATCAGGTCACTCAGAGAAAGGACATATCTAGAAACGCATTTAAAGCAATTAAGGTTTATGACATTGAAAATGTCAGGAAGAAGACGGGAAAAAAAATAAAGACAACTAATTTTGACTTTTTTAAAATCCAGATAATATCATCTATTCAGTTCTTCACTAGAAGATACATTTGTGAGGGACCCCCTTCTCAAAGTATAGACATTACTTTTTGTTTGACTTTGGTTGTAAAGCAAATTATTAAAATATGTGGAAAGTATTTACTTTGTATTAGATAAATCAGCATATCTTTTTTCTGCTTACAATTTAAAGTCTGTTGAAAGCATTTCATGGAGAATATTATCTTACAGCCCATGGTGAATAAGACAAAGAGGCTCAGTAAGTTTCAAAAATAAGATCATTGTAATTGTAAACCTCAATAAAATAAGCTATTAGTTTAGAGATAATCAATGCTGGCAAATGCTGTAAATGTGCTTCAGATTGATTCACCTTATGTACAAAGTGAGAAAACATTCAGAATAGCTGCAAAGATAAGCGAGATGTGAACTTTTCCAAACTGAAAAACAAATGAGTAGTTCGTTCTTTTACTGGGCAACATTTTTATATGTTCTAGAAATAATATTTAGATTTTTCATAAAATGGTAGGGTTTTGGTAAATGAAACTATTTTTTTTTAATGACAGCTGTAAATTCCTAAACGCAGCAGCACTGACAGATCCAAACGTCACACATTTCAATAAACCTTCATATTTTCAAAAATCCTTTCTTGATCTGCCCTAACTCTAATGCAGTGCTGTCAGATTACCTCATGTCCAATTCACCGGTGAGAAAACATTACAATACAAAGTGCATAATGTATGCATATAACACACATGATATTTTGAAATACTTTTAAATATAAACTAATGTGTTTAACATTTTTATAAAGGCAACATAAAAAGAAAATTGGCCACAAATAAAAACCAATATATTTTTAAGGAGAATAATTTTTAATGTCTAATTTGAGTCCTTATATCCTCTAGAAACAACAAAATAATTAATTGTAACATAAAACATAAAATAAATCATGCTTTTTAATGTTCTTGTTCTTACAGAAGAGAGTTTGCTGACTTTAACATTGCTCTTATATTGTGACAGTACGTTTCCTCTGGCACGTAGCGGAGCAAGCGTTTTCAGTTCATTCCTATTGAAGTTGAGTTTAAATGCTTGTATGGTGCATTATGGGATTGAATGCAGTGCAGAGAAAGCGGTGCGAGCGACCAAGAGCATCAAAAAGATTGGGCATATCTCGATTTGCAAATATCGAGCAAAAAACGCTGGCATTTTGATGTATCTTTCTGTGTGGGCTGTCTCTATAGGCTAAGTTTCATCATTTTGAATTTTAGGTTGTACCAGGATGGCGCCAATAAAGTGTTTAGTTTGCAAACCTCTGTTAAAAGAAGAAGATAAAACGTGGTGTTAAAGCAGACCCCAAAGCAGTGACGGTGTAGTGTTGCCAGCGGACCTGAGCGCAGATTTAACGCTGTAGTTGAAATGCACCGTAAATCTAAAATTGTTTATTGCTGAGTGTTTCTCCTTAAAACTTAAGTTTCCCAAAGGCTGCCCCAGAAACGCAGTTTGAAACAGCCCTTTTTTGCTACGTCACCAACTTCAATAACCAATCACGTCAATGGATAGATTCCTATCATTAGCATGCAAAATACACCAATGGGATTACCAGCACAAAAGCAAAAATTTAAAGGGGTCATATAATACAATTTCACCTTTTTAACTTTTGTTAGTGTGTAATGTAGCTGTGTGAGCATAAACAAAATCTGCAAAGTCACAAAGCTCAAAGTTCAATGCAAATGGAGAAATTTTTAAAGAATATTTTAAAGAATTAGCATAGCATCGCCTACAGAGCATGGCTGTTAAAGGACTACAACAAAATAATTCCTGGTTAATGACATCATACACCCAGATAGCCCCGCCCCCGGGAACATGCAACGAACGGTGCTTAAATGCTGTGCTGCTTAACAAGCGTTAAACATGGACGTGCATACTGTTGGCGTTCTGTATTAAAGCTTTAATCATGATAAAACCGTATATTTAAAGCTAGCATCAGCAGTAGCTTAATAACAACGTATCTAAAAGTATGAGACAACAAACAAAAACAAAGGCCTACCATTAAGAGCTGTGCTTGCACAAGTTCTACACGATCCTCTTCACTAATATCCTCCGCGTCGCATTCAGTCTCAAATTGATAAGCAATATAGACAACTCCATTGTTTACAATACAACCGGAGCGCATGCCGCTGATGAGGGGCGGGACGTTTAGACGCGCACTAAAGGCGGTTTAGCCAATCACAACACACTCGGCCAGCTGACCAATCAGAGCCCATTGCGAACTTCCCAAGTATGTATAACTGCAGACCGTAAATCTCCAAAATGTAATTGTTGCTTTTCTGCCTTCAGACCATATCCATTTGTTATTGTCTGCACTGTCTCTTTGAACTCCAATCCAGAAAAAATTCTGTGTAATTAAAGAAAAACGGTAAGATAAATTCTGTAAATCTTTCTCTCTGACAGTGGACAGGTCATCATAGTACTGCCTGCAGTACTTCTGTGCCTCTTGCCATGACAAAGCGTTGTTCACAAGAAAGTGATCTCTGTAGACGCTGAAATTCAGCCCAAAGAAGGTCAAAAAAAGCAGCACTGTGACTGAAGCCTTCATGTTGATTTAGATGATCCCCAGTGCAGCAGCAGAATTCTGAATAAATGGACCAGGAGCGCTCTGACATTGAGAACGACCTTGACGTATTCGGCCCTTCAGTCACTGCATAAACAAATTTCCTTTCTTTAAAAGCCTACTTAAGGCAAATCAGGTCACTCAGAGAAAGGACATATCTAGAAACGCATTTAAAGCAATTAAGGTTTATGATATTGAAAATGCCTGGAAGAAGACGGAAAAAAAATAAAGACGACTAATTCTGACTTTTTTAAAATCCAGATAATATCATCTATTCAGTTCTTCACTAGAAGATACATTTGTGAGGGACCCCCTTCTCAAAGTATAGACATTACTTTTTGTTTGACTTAATATTGTCATGGTTGTAAAGCAAATGATTAAAATATGTGGAAAGTATTTACTTTGTATTAGGTAAATCAGCATATCTTTTTTTCTGCTTACAATTAAAGCATAATTACAGCACTTTTTTTACAATAAAAGTCTGCTGAAAGCATTTCATGGAGAATATTATCTTACGGCACATGGTGAATAAGACAAAGAGGCTCAGTAAGTTTCAAAAATAAGATCATTGTAATTGTAAACCTCAATAAAATAAGCTATTAGTTTAGAGATAATCAATGCTGGCAAATGCTGTAAATGTGCTTCAGATTGATTCACCTTATGTACAAAGTGAGAAAACGTTCAAAATAGCTGCAAAGATAAGCGAGATGTGAACTTTTCCAAACAGAAAAACAAATGAGTAGTTCATTCTTTTACTGGGCAACATTTTTATATGTTCTAGAAATAATATTTAGATTTTTCATAAAATGGTAGGGTTTTGGTGAATGAAACAATTTTTTTTAATGACAGCTGTAAATTCCTAAAGGCAGCAGCACTGACAGATCCAAACGTCACACATTTCAAGAAACCTTCATATTTTCAAAAATCCTTTCTTGATCTGCCCTAACTCTAATGCAGTGCTGTCAGATTACCTCATGTCCAATTCACCGGTGAGAAAACATTACAATACAAAGCGCATAATGTATGCATATAACACACATGATATTTTGAAATACTTTTAAATATAAACTAATGTGTTTAACGTTTTTATAAAGGCAACATAAAAAGAAAATTGGCCACAAATAAAAACTAATATTTTTTTAAAGAGAATAATTTTTAATGCCTAATTTGAGTCCTTATGTCCTCTAGAAACAACAAAATAAAGAATCATAACATAAAACATGAAATAAATCATGCTTTTTAATGTTCTTGTTCTTACAGAAGAGAGTTTACTGACTTTAACATTGCTCTTATATTGTGACAGTACGTTTCCTCTGGCATGTAGGCGAGCAAGCGTTTTCAGTTCATTCCTATTGAAGTTGAGTTTAAATGCTTGTATGGTGCATTATGGGATTAAAAGCAGTGCAGAGAACACGGTGCGAGCGACCGAGAGCATCAAAAAGATTGGGCATATCTCGATTTGCAAATATCGAGCAAAAAACGCTGGCATTTTGATGTATCTTTCTGTGTGGGCTGTCTCTATAGGCTAAGTTTCATCATTTTGAATTTTAGGTTGTACCAGGATGGCGCCAATAAAGTGTTTAGTTTGCAAACCTCTGTTAAAAGAAGAAGATAAAACGTGGTGTTAAAGCAGACCCCAAAGCAAAGTAGTGTTGCCAGCAGAACTGAGCACAGATTTAACGCTGTAGTGGAAATGCACCGTAAATCTAAAATTGTTGCACAAAACGTTGCCACAGCCCTGTAGTGAAAATCAAGCTTTTAACATTGTTTATTTGTCTGTGGTTTTTAATATGCTTTTTAGACAAACCATGTGCCAATCCATTAATTAACACTATTGCTGAGTATTTCTTCTTAAAACTTAAGTTTCCCAAAGGCTGCCCCAGAAACACAGTTTGAAACAGCCCTTTTTTGCTACGTCACCAACTTCAATAACCAATCAGGTCAATGGATAGATTCCTATCACTAGCATGCAAAATACACTAATGGGATTACCAGCACAAAAGCAAAAATTTAAAGGGGTCGTATAATACAATTTCACCTTTTTAACTTTTGTTAGTGTGTAATGTAGCTGTGTGAGCATAAACAAAATCTGCAAAGTAGGGCTGCACGATTAATCGAATGCGTTTATGAGGTGCGCTTAGTCAGTAAAGCCGGTACTTTGATTAGTGGTAAAGCTCTATCACGTGCGTTCAGCTGGAGCAGCAATTAATACACAGAGCCGTAAATCACTGACAAGCTACGCCAAATCGCGCTCATAATCGAATGCGATTCATCTGCGATTATGAGCGTGATTTGGCGTAGCTTGCCAGTGGTTTACGGCTCTGTGTATTAATTGCCGCTCCAGCTGAACGCACCTGATGGAGCTATAAGGTGCGTTCACGCCATATCGGAATTCCTGTAATTATGAGATTCCAACTTGTAACAAGCGTTCACGTCCTCGTAGAACTCGCAATTACAACTTGTGAACTGGGAGTCTTCTGAGAGCTATGACTTGTACCATATGACCAACATAGGCTCTGTTTAGGCATTGATAGCGTTGCCATAAAAAAAACATAATTCCGTGTCTGAGGACGTGAACACCTCAGAGTAGAACGTCACATGTTGTCATCTCGAAATTACGGTAATTACGATATAGCGTGAACGCAGCATTACTACTAATCAAAGTACCGGCTTTACTGATTAAGCGCGCCTCATAAACGCATTCGATTAAACGTGCAGCCCTACTGCAAAGTCACAAAGCTCAAAGTTCAATGCAAATGGAGAAATTTTTAAAGAATCTTTTAAAGAATTTGCATAGCATCGCCTACAGAGCATGGTAAAGGACTACAACAAAATAATTCCGGGTTAATGACATCATACACCCAGATAACCCCGCCCCCGGGAACATGCAGCGAAGGGTGCTTAAATGCTGCATTGCTTAACAAGCGTTAAACATGGACGTGCATACTGTTGGCATTCTGTATTAAAGCTTTAATCATGATAAAACCGTATATTTAAAGCTAGCTTCAGCAGTAGCTTAATAACAACGTATCTAAAAGTATGAGACAACAACAAACAAAAACATAGGCCTACCATTAAGAGCTGTGCTTACGATCCTCTTCACTAATATCCTCCGCGTCTCATTCAGTCTCAAATTGATAAGCAATATAGACAACTCCATTGTTTACAATACAACCGGAGCACATGCCGCTGATGAGGGGCGGGACGTTTAGACGCGTACTAAAGGCGGTTTAGCCAATCACAACACACTCGGCCAGCTGACCAATCAGAGCCCATTGCGAACTTCCCAAGTATGTATAACTGCAGACCGTAGATCTCCAAATGGGGGCGGATACTCCAAAAGTGAGCAGAAGCTCCAAAATGGGGCGGGGTTTCATCGCGCAAAGACCCTCACCATTGGCTCTGGCTTCAGCCAATTGTTATTGACTTACGTTTCAAAATAAAAATGTTATAAATTAAACATTGTTTCTATTTGTTTTAAAATAAAGCTAAATATGCTACATAAATAAATATGCTCAGTGAGAGCAGAGCCCAAAGCTCGTAGCCAGTGGTGTTCGGACTGGAGTTAAAACCTCTGCTTAATGATATAAACAGGAATCCCCACAAGCCGTCACAGCACAGCACAGGGGAAAGGTTTTATTCTAGTGCTTTGTTTTAAGAAACAGGGGCATCCGTGACTTGAAATTCACAGGGTAGGAGGGTGTAGAGACACTGAGTGTAACTAAAAAGGTACATTGTCCGGTGAGGTCCGGTTGGGGAGTTACGGAACGGCCCAGCGATCTCATAACGCATAATTTTATTAACTGTTTATCCACCACACTATTCAGCGCCAATCCCACCGTGCAGTCAATTTTACCGGTTAAGGTTAGGGTCAGGTGTGGGGTAGGCTTAGGGGTCAGCATTATTTGTAGCATAGTGTAGGAAATCAGCACTGTGATTGACACAACCAGTAAAATCATCTTTAGAATCAGCTTTGGGGCAGAGTTTGCGCAGAAGTGGATTAAGGGGAAATTTGTGCATGCGTGTCATGTGCCAGTCTGTCAATGGGAAGAAGCCACGCCCTATTTTGGAGCTCCCACCCCGTTTTGGAGTTCCCGCCCCCATTTGGAGATCTCCAGGCTGCAGTTATACCCTTCTCAACTTGTGAGGGAGGGCCTTCACAGAAACAGGAAATCAACTGGCCGTTTTTATGCTAGCTGAAAAGCAGTGTAAAATAAAGGTAAATATTTGAAAAATAATGCGATTTTTAAAAAACGAAGCATGAAGACATGATGATTTGCATCTCACCAGCACAATCAAGCCTTCGAAAAGATCCATTAGACCACTCCTTTAAATAGAACATTCCATGGAGCATACAGAGCATTAAATAGGGCAAAAACCACTAGCCGCTAACTGCTAGAGTTAGGCTACATGGGGCTGGGGCTGGGGGGGGGTCCTGGACCTCCCATAAGCATTAAGGGACCCCCCATAACACCCAAAAAAAAAATACCTGGTGGGGGGGGGGGTCCCCTAGTTTTTCAATAAAAAATATAATACTTAAAACATAAAACTAATGAAAATGGAAATGAAAAGATTCGATTGCTGTGTTAAATTTAGACCTGCTCGCGTTAAATCATATTTTATTTCTACGCGTTTTTACAGCGTTGCGCGTTATAACCAATCACACACGACCCTGTTGCGTTTAGAATGCAGTGGCCAATCAGAGGCGCCCAGAACAGTCATTGCTGAAACCTGGAGCTTTGTTCAGATTGAACTCGCGAATTCCCTCATCATAAGCAACAAAGTGCAGATGTACGAAATATGTAAGAAAGAAATTTATTTATCATACAGTATATGGACAGCTTCATTGATTATAAGAGGAGTTATGAGTGCTTAAACGCTAGCTAGACTGACTGTGCTCATTTAGAGTGCGTTCTTTCACTGCGAGATTCAGTCTAATAAAATGCATTTTCCCAAAATTCAGGATATGGGAGTCGAATATTTCATACAGTTAATCAATATCACAGGAAGAGTGTTTTTTTTGTGAAAAAACACAAATGTTCACAAATATTGATTTTATACAACAGTTCAATAAACCAGAAGATATTATTAAAAAACTTATGTTATAAACACAATATAGCCTATTTTTGCTCAAAAATCATTCCAAACACAGCCACTGCACTGTTTTGCGTCTCTAAACAACTTGACGGTATTTTGTTCCTGAAGGAATCAACCGTTTTTAATGATTCGGTTCAATCGCAATGACTCACTTATTAATTGTGACTTACAGACACCTACTTAAATTACCTTTTCATTTTTTTAAAAAATAATTTTAAATATCAGCATTCAACGTTTTAGGATTAAAACGTCTGGTTAGGGGAACCCCCCAATAGCTTTGACACAATTCGAACACTGGTTTTAAGGGATACAATTTTTGTCTACAGGGGGATTTAAAGAACTTAATGTGAAATTGAAAGCTGATCCAATCCAGCCGGAATTGAGTTAGCATACTTGTCTTATGGAGAATGTAAGCTGGATGTACATTATCCCACTTATCACATGGCTACTTGCCACAAAACTAAATAATTAGACATGAAATACTGATCTGAGTTCAAAAATTTTAACGCAAAGCTTCTGTGAAGAAAGCAGTTACTAGCAAGTGGCAAGTTCAAAATAGATGGCATTTCACCACATGAATATTTATGGTGATAAAAGACATTGATTTAAGATGAAACCATTTTAAAATCTTACCAGTTTGTTAGTTTTTACAATCCATTACAATCCTCACAAAATGGTAGCAGCTGTCCGCAATACCAGGATGGCATAATTAATTGTACACAGAATATTGATCTTGAAATATTGATTGTGAAATCAAATGGCTTTAGAGGTTAGTCAGGAAATGTGTTGAGAAAGAATGATCAAGTTGATAAAAACCTGCTGTGATTTTCTTTTTCATTTTGTTTAATCACAGGATACACAACTTCGAACAACATATACAAGCCATATTTCAAATAATAATATTGTAGGTACTGCATGCCTTTGCACAAGTTATTTTACAAATGTTCGCAGTCCAATTTAAACTCACAGAAAATTAGCTGTATCTTTTAAAAAAATTTGTAGCCAGCCTCAAAACATCTGTCTATCTTAAAAGTGAATTGCGTGAGATTGCATACATTATGATAGGCTACCATACTCAGCATTAACTTTATCAGCATTAACAGTGTTTCTGGACTTTCACTCTGTTACTCCAAGAAAGCAATTATATGGTGTCAGAACTCCTAGGTGCTCACAAACACTTCCGATAATGAAATGATTCCATAAGGAGATAAATCATATATAACATAGTACAATATAGTATATACTACAAAGAATCTAAACTTTATTTTTCACAAAGAAGTTTTGAAAATGTACTAATTGAAAATATATGTTACAAGAGCGTTTGCAAAAACAGATGTATTGTGCATTACACAGGAGAAAATGCTGGGAGGGGTGCACATAAGTTTTTCAGTCTGGAGGTTTGGTTAAAATAATTAATAACAGTATTATTACACTTTATTTATTTAATAAAAAAAAACAAAAAAAACAAAATAAACTAATTAATAAATAAAGTGTGATAATACCATTATATTTTAAAATAAAAAAGTGAGTATTTCATAAAAAAAATATTTTTTAGAGTACACTTTAAAAATGCAATGGTAATATATACATTTTTATAATTTTATATTTATTTAATTTATTACTTTGTGATTTTTTTTATATGAATTTTCAACATTTTCAAACCTAAAATGTTTTTATTTTGGCGGTACACAAGTGTATGTGCTGTCCGTTTTAGCTGAATAAAACTTTTAGTTCCAGCAGCAACTAGATTTATTCTTGCAGTTCAAATGGAAATACAGTATTACAGTCAGTCGATCTAAAATGGTGATTGTGCATTAACAGCTGTCAACCATGTCAGTACGCAAATGAGTGAGTTATTTTCCCAGTGCATTGTTTTATTTTGGTCGCATATGTGCACGGCAGCAAAATTGGTTTGGTGCTCACACTGCACATAGTGTGACCCATTAAACTCTAAAAAATAAAATAATTAATAATAGTATTATTGTACTTTATTTAGTTTTTTAAAAAATAAAATAAACAGCAAAAACCAGCAAATTTTTATTTTGGCGGGTTGCCGGTACGTAAGTGTACACGCTGTCTGCTTTAGCGAATGAAGCACGTCACTGAATGAAATGGCACAGTTCCAGCAGCACATAGCTTAAATGTATCTTTTCAGTTTAAATGGAAATCTTATACAGTATTACAGTCAGGCAATTTAAATCTGTAATTCGGTGTGTGTGTGATTTTATGAGCAATTTTTTTTTTACATTTACATTGTTTTACATAAATGTTATAAGCTACAGTACTTTCTATCTGGCTAAAGCTGGCTATAGATTTAGGAAAACGTTATGTCACAGAGTATGATTTCGTCATTAAAAGCAATGCAAAGAAAGTAAATGTTTCTGAAAAGGACACCTGAAGAAACTCCCCCTATAGAATCACATCTGCTGACCTTCTAAGATGAATCGGTTCAATCTTCTCTTTTCTCCTTGACACAGAGAAAGTTGAGTCTCCGCTCACAGTCTGTAGGTTTACAAACCCTCTGTGTTCTGTCATAAACCCCACAGCGCTGGTTCATGGCAGGGCACTGGAGCTCTCCATCTCCATCTGAAGACCAGACGTTATAATCGAAACTGTCTCCGTTTACCCAAAACCAATCACCAGCTAGAAAGCGCAGGCCGGTCCACAGTTCATCTGTATCAGCTACTGTGCTATTGATCTTTGCTTCTTCCATAATGTCTTCTGAGTTTATTATGGCCAGGTCAGTGTAGTTTTGTCTGCAGTATTCCAGTGCCTCTTCCCATGTGCTTTTCTGATGCACCACAATCAGCTCATAGACCTTCATGCAATAAAACTCGTAATTGTCAGAGCAGTGTTTGTCATGCATTTTAAATGTGTCTTTATTGATAGCGCCACATTTTTGAGTATAATCATTAGGTTGATAATCCTCCCAAAATGTAATTGTTGCTTTTCCGCCTTCAGACCATATCCATTTGGTAATGTCTGGGCTGACTCTCTGAACTCCGATCCAAAAATACTTTCCTTTAATTAAAGAATTGGAAGATAAAACCTGTAAATCTTTCTCTCTGACAGTGGACAGGTCATCATAGTACTGTCTGCAGTACTGCTGTGCATCATTCCATGACACAGTGTTGTTCACGAAAAAGTGATCTCTGTAGATGCTGACATTCAAGCCAAAAAGGCTCAAAAAAAGCAGCACTGTGACTGAAGCCTTCGTGTCCATCTGGATGATCTTCAGCGCAGCAGCAGAATTCTGAATGAATGTGGAATTCTCCTTTTATTTCAGGATATTGTTGACTTGTTACCACACCTTTTCACAAATTTCTGGCATGAACAGTCCAATGAAAACCAGGACCACTTTGACACTGAGAATGACCTTAACGTGTTCAGCCCTTCAGTCACTGCATAAACAAATTTATTTTCTTTAAAAGCCTACTTAAAGCAAATCAGGTCACTCAGAGAAAGGACATATCTAGAAACGCATTTAAAGCAATTAAGGTATATGACATTGGAAATGTCAGGAAGAGGCAAAAAAATAAAGACGACTAATTTTTATTTTTAAAATCCAGATAATATCACCTGTTCAGTTCTTCACTAGAAGTTACAGTATCTTACAAATGTGAGTACACCCATCACATTTCAGCAACGTTTTTAGTATATCTTCTTAAGGAACAATATTATAGAAATTAAACTTATTTTATATAAATATTTATGTAATAAATATTATATATTTTTAGAGTTGTCAATGTGCAACTTGTATAGCAGTGTATATTTACTGTCCCCTGAAAATAACTCAACATACAGCTATTGTCAAAATAGCTGGCAACAAAGGTGAGTACACCCTAAGTGATAACAGCACTATGTCATTTAACTATGCAAAGCCACATGTCCTGTTCATCATGTTCATGTTTTTGTTTGTTTGACAGGACCATACAAAGTTGTGTATCTTGTATTAGAGCAGTTAAAATGGTGCTTTGAGTACAATTCTCTCATACTGACCACTGGATGTTCAACAAGGCACCTCATGGCAAAGAACTCTCTGAAGATTTGAGAATTAAAATTGTTGCTCTCCACACAGGTGGCCTAGGCTATAAGAGGTTCAGTAACAACCTGAAACTGAGTTACAGTACTGTGGCCAGGGTGATACAGAGGTTTTCCAAGACGCGATCCATTTGGAATAGGCCTCGCAAGGGTCGATCAACGAAGTTGAGTGCTCGTTCTGTGCATCAGGTGCAGAACCTGGCTCCAAAAAACAGATGCATGAGTGCTGCCAGCATTGCTTTAGAGGTTGCAGAAGTAGAATGTCCGCTTGTCAGTGCTCAGACCATACGCTGCACACTGCAACAAGTCGGTTTGCATTGGCGTCATCCGAGAAGGACGCCTCCTTTGAAGCTGGCTTACAAGAAAGCCAGCAAACAGTTTGCTGAAGACAACCTGTCCAAGAGAATGAATTACTGGAACCATGTCCTATGGTCTGATGAGACTAAGATAAACTTGTAACTTGATAAACTCTGTCTACATTATCTGTCTACAAATCATAACTCTAAGAAATAACGCTGACTACATACAGTATGGACTTAAAATAATGAAGCGTTATTTCAAGGATTTTAATTTAAATACAACAAGCGATCTAATAACAGTGTAACGTGGGGTTTGGGTTTTGTTCACGTTCATGTTTTCATGTCTTTTATTTTGAAGTTTTGCCATGTTCCTTGTTTGTGTCTTGCTTCCCTTGCCCTCTTGTATTCCTGTCATTGGTTCCACTGTTCTATGTGTCATGTTCTCATTGGTTGTTCAAGTCATGTGTCATGTTTCTCATTGGTTGGTTTGTATCATGTGACCCCCCATTGTTTGGTATAAGTAGCCCTCATGTTCCCATTGTTCCTTGTTGGTAGTGCAACGCTTATGGATGCAAGCTGCCGTTAAACTCCAAAGAAGAAGAAGAAGAAGATTATTCCTTGTGTATTGAAATGTAAACCTGCTGTTGGTGAGTCTGTGTTATAAGTCTGTTCATGCCTAGTCAAGTTTGTTCAAGTCAAGTCATCAAGTCATTACTGGATTATGTTTGGATTTTGGATGTTCACGCCTGGATTTAAATAAAATTGCACTTGGGTTCATCACAACTCGCCTTCAGTTGGACTAATTGTTACAGAATACACGACAGCTATCATGAACCCAGCAGTATCTCACCTCCTCTGCCTTCGTCAAGGCGACAGGGCTATAGAGGAGTATGTCGAGGATTTTTGTGGATTGTGTCGTCTTGTTGGTTTTAATGATGTGGTACCCAAGCTCCTGCTTATGCAAAGGAACTCTCATGGCAAAGAACTCTCTGAAGATTTGAGAATTAGAATTGTTGCTCTCCACAAAGGTGGCCTAGGCTATAAGAGGTTCAGTAACAACCTGAAACTGAGTTACAGTACTGTGGCCAGGGTCATACAGAAGTTTTCCAAGACGGGTTCCATTTGGAGTAGAATGTCCGCTTTGTTCCATTTGAAGTAGAATGTCCGCTTGTCAGTGCTCAGACCATACGCTGCACACTGCAACAAGTCGGTTTGCATTGGCGTCATCCGAGAAGGAAGCCTCCTTTGAAGCTGACTTACAAGAAAGCCAGCAAACAGTTTGCTGAAGACAGCCTGTCCAAGAGAATGAATTACTGGAACCATGTCCTATGGTCCTGCTGATGCAGAGCTTGGGCCAAGACTGAAAAAACTAATGGCCGTCGCCATTTTGAGCGTGTGGGCTGCACACTTCACTCTAGAGGCCTCGTCTGCTCCAGAGGCCTCGTCTGATCTCCCAGAGCCATGCCATGTCATGACTCCCAGTGTGATGGCGGTCACCATTTGTGATGGCGGTCACTCCAGAGGCCTCGTCTGTCCACGAGTCTGCACCAGAGGCCTCGTCTGTCCACGAGTCTGCACCAGAAGCCTTGTCTGTGCACGAGTCTGCTCCAAAGGCCTCGTCTCACCATGAGACTGCGCCAGTGCCCCCAGAGGTGGCAGCTCTGGCTGTAGAACCTCCTAAAGGGGCAGCGTTTCCCTATGGACTCTCTGCCTGTCCTGTCACGGCCATGGAGGCCATTCATGAACTCGCTCTGCTCCATGATCCAGTCCTGCCTAATCCACTTTGGTGGATCCCTGCTTGGCTGTACTGGTCGCCTGTTTCTCTGTGGGGATTTATACTCCCTGCTCTGCCTGCCCCGCCATGGCTCCCTGCTCTGCCTGCTCCGCCATGGCTCCCTGCTCTGCCTGCCCCGCCATGGTGGACTTCTGATTCATGGTCCAGGCCCACCATATCTCCACTGCCAAGGTCTGCCTTTGCCCCATGATCCCGATCCTGTTCCCCTGTATGGGCCTGGCCCTCCGTACCTTCCCCTGTTTGCCTCAGCTCCACCCTCCTGGACTTTGGGGTTTGGGTTTTGTATTGGGCGTCTGGAGCCGCCCTTAGAGGAGGGGACATGTAACGTGGGGTTTGGGTTTTGTTCACGTTAATGTTTTCATGTCTTTTATTTTTAAGTTTTGCCATGTTCCTTGTTTGTGTCATGCTTCCATTGCCCTCTTGTATTCCTGCCATTGGTTCCTCTGTTCTATGTGTCATGTTTCTCATTGGTTGGTTTGTGTCATGTGATCCCCATTGTTTGGTATAAGTAGCCCTCATGTTCCCATTGTTCCTTGTCGTGTATTGAAGTGTAAACCTGCTGTTGGTGAGTCTGTGTTATAAGTCTGTTCATGCCAAGTCTGTTCATGCCAGTTAGGTACATAAATATTTTTTGTGTTGGATTAGTGTCTGCAAGTGCGCAGCTGACACACCCACCTAAACGATTTCAATATATTGCTTATCCTGCCCGAAAAGAGCATAAAAATTCCAGATAACATCTTAAGTAAAAATTACACACATCCTAAAAACTAATCATGTGTGCATGATACGCTTCAAATCAGGTGATTTTAGGTCAGCTCATGTGAGTCAATGGTGCTCTCTGCTGGTAGGGAATAGTAAGATGGCGGATTGTACACTTCCAGTTTAGAACACAATGAGCAATCCAGTCATTATATAGATCAGTGGTTCCCTGAGATCAGGGACTCAATCCCATCAAGGCGAATAGACTCAGAGCTGTTTTCAGTTCAACAAAGCTTATCTATGGGTGCCTTAAAACGGAAGGCTGCATCCTACGAAGGCTGCATATCTCGCCTAAGTCATCAAACGTTGCTGAACGACGATTCACGGAAATAAGCAGAATGAAAACAAGTCGGTACTGAGCTTGTCTGAGTTTGAGGATGCAGCCTGCCATTTGAGAAGCACCCATTAATTTGCCTCTTTCTCGTTAATAGTGATTATAAGTCTGATTCGTTTCCACGAAAAGATTCATTCGGATAGATCGTTTTAATGAACCAGTTCGACAGAATAAATCATCACGTGATCGAGGGTCTTGATATTATTTCCATCTGAAATAAATGCTATTTTTATCCTTTCCATCAACCAATGATAATTCTGAAAGAAAACACAGAGAGCACAGATCAGTGGCCAAGAGTACATCTGACTGATAGAAAAACCATAAGCTCTTACATCAGTTATGTGTTCTGGTTATTTTGTTTCAGTATATAGACCAAATTGGGGGTAGACGTCACAGTTACGTCACTTGCAGCTGCACGCACGTAGTGGTTGCAGAAAAACACTGGTAACAAGTGGAGGTAAATGGGTAAAATTGGAATGGAACATGGAATAAGAGAAAAAAAATATTGTTGTGCCTTTTGATGTCAAAACGGAATGCAAATAATTTTTACAGAATACTGCCGTCAAAGACGTCAAATTAAACGCAGATGTTTAAACGGATACATATGGAAGAAAACTGCTATGATTACTCTACTTTTAAAGCACAAATCGGATTTAAACAATAGGTCTACATAATATTCACATATGCTGTTTATAAGGGAACATATTGTATTATCCCTACAGTTACAGCATGAAATATTATTTAAACCTATTATTATTAACATTTATACATGCATGACCTAGTGTAAATTTTCATGAAGTATGAGTGTTTCAGCTAATTGTTTCAACCCAGAGAAATTATTAGTACAGGTCCTCCTATTCGCCAAAGTCAAATGTATTTAACCTGAGGATTCATATGTCTGAGGCAGAGTGCCTTGCTGAATTCCCCCATGTGTAAACACAATTATGTTTGTTCATTTAATGGTACAATTGTAAGTATTTAAACATGTTATTGGTTACAGCACACATACATTTTAACTGAAAAAAGCACATGCTTTTTTCGAAGAAAAAAGAAGAAACTCCTAGATGCCCACCAATACTTTCACCACTGAAACGATTCCAAAAGATGATAAATCAGACAGAACATAGTATAATATAGTATATACTACAAAGAATCTAAACTTTATTTTTCACAAAGAAGTTTTGAAAATTAACTAATTGAAAATATCTGTTACATAAGGGTTTACAAAAACAGATGTATTACACAATACACAGGTGAAAATGCTGGCAGGGGTGCACATAAGTTTTTCAGTCTGGTTCTCATGAGAGCAGATTTAGTTGGGTGCTCACTGTACATGGTGTGACCCATTAAATATAACTATAAAAAATAAACAAAATTCTTTAGTTTTAGCTGAATAAAGCTAGTCGCTGAATGAAATGTCACAGTTCCAGCAGCGCATAGCCTAGATTTGTCCTTTCAGTTCAAATGAAAATCTTACAGTATTATAGTCAGTCAATCTAAAACAGTGATTGTGCATTAACAGCTTTCAGCAGCTTTCATTTTGGCCAATTATGTGCACACTTGCATACTGGTATGCATTTTACATGAATGTCACAAGCTACAGTACTTTATATATGGCTTAAGCTGGCTATAGATTTAAAAAAAAAAAAAAAACATTATTTCACAGAGTTTGATTTCATCATGATGTTCAGCCATTAAAATCAATGAAAAGGAAATAAAAGTTTCTGAAAAGGACACTTAAAGAAACCCCCTACAGCGTTGCATCTGCTGACCTTCTAAGATGAATCAGTTCAATCTTCTCATTTCTCCTTGACTCAGAGAAAGTTGAGTCTCCGCTCACAGTCTGTAGGTTTACAAACCTTCTGTGTTCTGTCATAAACCCCACAGTGCTGGTTCATGGCAGGGCACTTGAGCTCTCCATCCAAAGACCAGACATTATAATTAATACTGACTCCGTTTACCCAAAACCAACCACCAGCTAGAAAGCGCAGACCAGTCCACAGTTCATCTGTATCAGCTACTGTGCTATTAATCTTCACTTCTTCCATAATGTCTTCTGAGTTTATTATGGCCAGGTCAATTTAGTTTTTTTTTTTGCAGTATTCCAAGGCAATAAAATCATAGACCGTCAGAGCAGATTCCGTCATATAATGTAAATGTGTTTTTACCAACAGCGCCACATTTTTCATGATCATGATTAGGTTCTTTTGGCTCCCAAAATGTAATCGTTGCTTCTCCGCCGTCAGACCATATCCATTTGTTATTGTCTGTACTGTTTCTCTGAACTCCAATCCAAAAGTAATTACTTTTAATTAGAGAATTGTATCATAAATCGATAACACTTTACAATACGGGTGCAAAAATATGCATTAATTCATGCTTAACTAATGCAGAGATAATCATGAGTTAATATATAACTCATGAAAAACAAAACCATTTATTAATAATTATTGCATTAGCAAAAAATGAACATTCTATATGATTCGTAGATTAAGTAATCAATAAATTGTTATTAGTTAAATGTGTCAAAGTATTATTTCCTTAATAACTTATTTTATTAACTAATAGTGTAAATTCATGTGTTAATTACCACAATGGGTTGAACCCATGCATTTCAACTTCCAGTTGTCTGCTTTAATTAATCATTAGCTAATGATTTGCAGATGTATCATTATGTTGTGACTTTACCCTTCTTTCTTGGCTGGGATCATTTACAACCGCATTTGGGATTATTTGAGGCCGCATTTAAACTGCATTTTTGAAGTTCAAAATCGGGGCACCATAGCAGTCCATTATATGGAGAAAAATGCAGAAATGTTTTCCTCAAAAAACATTTCTTTACGACTAAAGAAAGACATGAACATCTTGAATGACAAAGGGGTGAGTACATTATCTGTAAATTGTTGCTCTGGAAGTGAACTTCTCCTTTAACAATAGTTAATAGTTCTATGTCTCAACAAGTAAAGTCATAACATAAAGATACATTACAATCAATAACAATAACAATCATTAGCTAATGAGTACCAGAACCAGAACCAGAAGTTGAAGACAACCAGAAGTTGAAGTACATAGCTTTGACCGCTGTGGTAATTAACACATGAATTTACATTCCAAGACAAAGTCTTATCCACAAATTGTAAAATCTGTAGAGGCTGACATTCAGCCCAAAGAGGCTCAAAAAAGCAGCACATGTACATCTGGATGATCTTAAGTGCAGCAGCAGAATTCTGAATGAATGTGGAATTCATTTATTTCAGGATGTTGTTGACTTGTTACCACACGTTTTCACAATTTTTTGGCCTGAACAGACCAATGAAAACCAGGACTGCTCTGATGTCCTCACATGTTCAGCCTTTTAGGCAGTACTTAAATTTCTTTTATTAAAATGCCTACACTATAAAAAAATAAAAAAAACACTTTGTTGAGTCAGCTTAAAATAATTTGTTACCCTGCTGCCTTAAAATTTTAAGTTCAGTCAACTAAAATAAGTTTATTCAACTTGAAATGTTAAGTTGTACTAAGTAACAACTTAGATATTTGTGTTTGCTAAACTTAACAGATGGGTAAGTAACCCAGCTGCCTTAAAATTTTAAGTTGATTCAACTCAAATATCTAAGTTGTCACTTTGTAAAATTTAACATTTCAAATTGAATAAACTTTTTTGAGTTGACTGAACTTAAAATGTTAAGGCAGCAAGGTTACAAATTATTTTAAGTTAACTCAACAAATTGTTTTTTACGGTGTACTTCAGGCAAATCAGACTTAAAGTCTTCAGTGTCCCTTCTTGACTCAAACAAGGGACATACCTGGAAACACATTTACAGCAATTAAGGTACATGACATTGGAAATGTCTGGAAAAAACAAAACAAAAATTTAAAAAGACTATTTTTTTACTTTTAAAATCCAGATAATATGACCTATTCAGTTCTTCATTAGAAGATACATTTGTGAGGGACTCCCTTAACAAAACTTAGACATTACATTTTGACTGTCACTATTGTAAAGAAAATGACTAAAATATGTGAAAAGTATTTACTTTGTGTTAAGTAAATCAGCATATATTTTTTCGTGCTTACAATTAGAGCCATTGGTTCCTCGGACCGAGGGATTTGATTGGTCGAACATTTTATGGTCCGACGCCTTCCACAGATGATGTATATACATATGTGAGTAACCCTGGACCACAAAACCAGTCGTGAGTAGCATGGGTATATTTGTAGCAATAGCCAAAAACACATTGTTTGGGTCAAAATGATCAATTTTTCCTTTATGCCAAAAATCCTCAGGATATTAAGTAAAGATCGTGTTCCATCTAAGATATTTTGTATCTTAGATGGAAGATTGGACAAGTTTAAAACGATTTTCTCAATATTTTGATTTCTTTTTTTTTTTTTTTTTTTTTGCACCCTCAGATTCCACATTTTCAAATAGTTGTATCTCGGCGAAACACTATTCTATCCTAAACCGTACATCAATGAAAAACGTATTATTAAATTGACCATTATGACTGGTTTTGTGGTCCAGGGTCACATATAAATACATTTAGACCACAGCTTGCGATTGTTATTGGGATGTTAAGAGACTCTCAACCAGCTTAAAAAATGTTTTTTGAACCAAACCATCTACACTGCCTTGAAATACTGAAGTATGTTATTTGTCTGTAGTGAAAACTGTAATCATATTCTGCCACATATAATTATACTCACCAGTAGATTGCGGCCAAACTGTTAAGCATTGATGGTTGCTGTGAAGAGATGAACGAAAGTCCGAATGTCCCATATTTATTCTCTTCAAAAATCATGTTTAAAAACTTAATCCAAATCTTCTATCAAAATATAATTGGTTCCCGTTTACATTATCTTACATTAATACATTTAAATAAGTAATTATTAGTTTATTTCAAGTAACAAAATTGTAATGTTTTACTTTTTGGTTAAGTCTAAACCTGGTACTACTTCACCAGCTGTTTTGAATACAGAGAAAACACAACATGGAAAGGGAAATCAGGCTATTATCCACTTTAGAAACAATGAGTTTCTAAAAAAAAAAAAAACTCATATTTGCCTGAGAGTTACGTGAGATGAGGGACAAATCTGAAAAACAAAACGTGACTTAAAAAATCAAATGTGTTTGTGTCCTGGCAGCATTTCAATACATTTTGAATGCATGCAATTTACTTACAACACCCTGTTGCAGCATTTTACATTCAAGTCAGAAAAATTAGTTTTTTAAAATTAACATTCATTGAAAATATCTACTACAAGAGCAAGCAGTAACCACAATCAGATAATGCATAAACAGCATAATATCAATATTGCACTCTACTGACATGAATATTGATTCTCATATTTCATATTAGCTCTGAAATATGATCCTGGACCACAAAACCATTCATAAGGGTAATTCTTTTAAAATTTGTTTGACTTATATACCCTAAATTAACTTTCCATTGATGTATGGTTTGTTAGAATAGGAAAATATTTGCCCGAGATACAACTGTTTGGAAATGTGGAATCTGAGGGTGCAAAAAAATCAAAATATTGAGTCTCCTTTAAAGATGTTCAAATAAAGTTCTTAGCAATGCATATTACTAATCAGAAACTAAGTTTTTATATATTTATTGTAGGAAATTTACTAAATATCTTCATGAAGAAAAAATCGATAATTTTGACCCATACAATATATTTTTGGCTATTGCTACATATATACCTGTGCTACTTAAGACTGGTTTTGTGGTCCAAGGTCACTAATATATCAAGCTACCTTAATACATTACATGCTTCTGGAAACCCTTACATTTAATTTCATGTTTAGTGGTTAAATGCAAAGCAAACAAGGTACCTAGCAAACTTCATAATATTAGAAAAATCCCTTCACACAATTACAGTCATGTGTGAAGCTTCAAAGATGAAGATCAGAGAAAGTTAAGTCTCTGCTCACGCTCAACGCTCTGCTTTACGTTAAAAACCCCACAGAGCTGATTCATGGCAGGGCACTGGAGCTCTCCACTTAATAACCAGACTTTATATCAAAGATCTTCTCCATTTACCCACAACCAGCGACCAGTGATAAAGCGCAGGCCAATCTACACATCATCTGTCAGGGCTGCTCTGCTCATATTCATGGCTTCTGCCATAATCACATCTGAGCTCAGCATGGCCAGGTCAGTGTAATGTTGTCTGCAGTATTTCAAGGCCTCTTCCTATGTGCTTCCTGCTGCACCAGGATCAGCTGAAAGACCTTCATACAATAAAATGGTATAGGCCAAAGAGCAAGAAATGCTGTGAAACATACTGTTTTTGACACCACTACGTTGTTCTGTGTGAGGGTTTGGTTCTCCAATATCCCATCTGTTGTTCATCACCGGCTCACCTGTAGACGGCTTCCACACATTCATATTTTGAGCATCTCTGTGAAATCCAACAAATGATCAGAAGCCATTTTAGCTCTTCATTGCTGAGTGGACAGGTTCATTCCAGCGACCCAACAAAAGAAACACCACAACTGTTGTCTTCATTTTTATATAAATTATTAAATGATTCCAGTGTGGCTTTTAAAGGGGTCATCAGATGCCCATTTTCCCCAAGTTGATATGATTCTTTAGGGTCTTAATGAAAAGTCTCTAATATATTTTGGTTAAAAATTTTCAATGGTTTTGTAAAACACCACCCTTTTTACCTTGTCAAAATGAGCTCTGCAAAAATCATCCCATTCTAAGGGGTTGTTCTTTTAAATGCAAATGAGCTCTTCTCACCCCGCCCCTCTCTTCTCTCTGTGGAAAGACGGTCTTGTTTACTTGTTTAGCCACATTTAGCCGCGTTTAGCCACTAAACTTCCTAACTACCATGTTATAAGAAAAGGCGATTGCAAAGATTCATAAAAAAACGCTTATACACACTTCTGCTGTAAGTGAAGCTGGATCATGAATGATTTGCGCGAACATAGACGGATATATGTAGATCGGGAGGCGCATTCCCTTCACAGACAAACGTAATCTACTGCATCTTCAGCGGCTCAGATGTCGGGAGTAAATGACGACCACTATGTTCATTATTACATCCAGCAACACAACACCTCAATCGCTCAATTGGAGATATTCTTGTAACTTACAGCCCTGCTCTGGCATCAAAACAAGGAAAGTTACTGGACTGTGACAGCTGGTCTAAGGTAAGAGCTCATGTCAATCAACTATCGTGGGAGCGGCCTCTGTTGGTGTGACGCCACAACGACAGGCATCTAGGAACGGCTCAATTTGAAAAAGGGGATATTATTTTTACAGATTAATTAAAAACCACTGCATGCATTTCTATCATTATAGGGTAGATGTGTACATACACTGCCAACACACATTAATGTTCAAACAACATGAAAAAGTGAACTTAGCATCAGATGACCCCTTTAAGATCAGCGGTAATGTTGCAAAAACCCCTGAAGGTGTGAATGGCTGCACCTTTATTTGTCAAATTAAACTGTCTGTCTCCACACCTCTCAAAAATGATGGCCAATCATTGCATTATGCTTCTAAACCATTACCTTAAAGGAGAACTCCAGATCCAGAATAACTTACTCACCCCATTGTCATCCAAGATATTCATGTCTTTCTGTCTTCAGTCGTAAAGAAATTATGGTTTTTGAGGAAAACATTTCAGGACTTTTCTCCATATAATGGACTTCATTGGTCCCCCGATTTTGAACTTCCAAAATGTAGTTTAAATGCAGCTTCAAAGGGCTCTAAATGATCCCAGCCGAAGAAGAAGGGTCTTATCTAGTGAAACAATCGGTCGTTTTTTTTTTTTTTTAAATAAAAATCTGTATACTTTTTTAAGCACAAAAGCTTGTGTAGCACAGGCTCTGGGATGCTAAGAATTAGTAATGGGTCGTTCTTGAACGATTCTTTCATTTTGAATGAATCTTTAATGTGACTCGGGAAGAACGAGTCGGCTCGGGGAGTAATTAGTTCAGTCGCGCATGCACGACATCCTATTAGGATCTGTTATGGAATTAGTTCACCTGTTTCGAGTCTCGTTCATCTTAACATATCGTTTTGCTAGATAAGACCCTTCTTCCTCTGCTGGGATCGTTTAGAGCCCTTTGAAGCTGCATTTATACTACATTTTGGAAGTTCAAAATCGTGGCACCAAAGAAGAAAAATCCTAAAATGCTTTCCTCAAAAAACAATTTCTTCACGACTGAAGACAGAAAGACATGAACATCTTGGATGACAAGGGGTTGAGTAAATTATTTGTGAACTCTTGTTCTGGAAGTGGACTTCTCCTTTAACAAATGACAATTTTCAGCCAGGAAATCTGATGGAACAAAGACAACACAATATTCTTCCAAACAACCTGAAGGATCAAACAAATTGCATTTGGATTTACTGCAAATATCAGATTACTGTTCAAAAAGACTCTAATACTCACCAATGTTGTTTATTTATTTAAAAAACAGTAGAACATTATTATATATTATTATATAAATTAAATAACGTTTTGGTTCTGTTTGAATATATTTTAAAATGTTCTTCTTCTTGAAGTGGCAAAGCTAAATTTTCATCAGCCATTACTCAAATCTTTAGTGTCACATGATCCTTCAGGAATCACTCTTAAGAAACACTTCTTATTATAACAGTTGTGCTGGTAAAATGTTAGTTGAAAATTCTGTCATTACTCACCCTCATGTCGTTCCAAACCTGTAAGACCTTTGTTTATCTTTGGAACACAATGTAAGATATTTTTGATGAAATCCAAGAGTTTTCTGACCCTGCACAGACAGCAGCACATCTGACAAGTTCAACGCCCATAAAGGTAGTAAAGACATCATTAAAATAGTCCATGTGACATCAGTGGTTCAACCATCATTTTTTTATTTTGCATACCTAATTGGTCACAAAAATGGTCAATACATTTTACATGCAATGCATGAAAGTTGAAAATAACATGATGCTTTCTGAAGCTATTTTTATGCACTGTTAACGAATACTATGGTATACCTACGTCCAATCTTTTAAACATGTCAGTGTTCATTCTGGTATGTAACAGACGAGTTTATCACTATCGGGTTAATCACTAGAGTTTGTGAGCTAGAGAGCATTCGCATGTAGATGCTACTCTGAATATGCATGTAAACAAATGGTATCCTTGGTGTGTCAGAGATTTGAATAGGATTACCAGCCATACGCCCTGGTCCACACACCCTTCTTCTTGAACTCAGGGCTAGATCTCAGAGCCATTAGAGTCGCTAAGATGGAAAGACATACAAATGAGAGTCAAATGAGAGATTCCATTTGTACTGTGCATTGTGTAACAATCCTTTGCTTCTTGTTATCAACACATTTTTACAACAAAGTGTCTCACCTTTGGCGGTAAGTAAGGCAGTCTTAGAGAAACCTAGTTCAGGGCCTTCTGTAATACTGAAGAGCCAGTCGATGAACTGATGACATGAGGAAAGAAAGATTGGATTGATAAGTTAAAAAAAAAAAAAAAAAGGAATTGATCAAAACAGACAGTAAAGACATTTGTGACCCTGGACCACAAAACCAGTCATAAGGGTCAGTTTTTTGAAATTGAGATGCAACTATTTGAAAATCTGGAATCTGAAAAAAAAAAAGTTTTTTAAGTTATGATATATTTACAGTAGGAAATTTACAAAATATGTTCATGGAATGTGATCTGTACTTAATATCCTAATGATTTTTGAGATAAAAGAAAAATCAATAATTTTGACCCATACAATGTATTGTTGGCTGTTGCTAAAAATATATTCATGCTACTTAAGTCTGGTTTTGTGGTTCACAAATGCATCGCTTCACCTTTATTAACCCCCCGGAGCCATGTGGAGTATTTTTTATGATGAATTAATGCACTTTATTGCACTTCAAAATCTCAACAGCCATTCACTCCCATTATAAAGCTTGGAAGAGCTAGGACATTTTTTAATATAACCGTGCTTGCATTCGTCTGAAAGAAAAAGTCATATACACCTAGAATGGCTTGAGGATGAGTAAATCATCGGGTAATTTTCATTTTTGGGTGAACTATCCCTTTAATATTTCCCTGTCTATCTACATTACCTTAAAGTTTGGTTTCAGGGAGATTTTTTTTTGGGGTGAAATATCCGTTTAACTTGTATTGCAATTTGGTGTGTAACTCAATCCGCACCATTTGTGCAATGGATATGAATACCTTAAATTGTACAAGTTGTATTTTTCTAAGTAGTGTTTAAAAACCATTCAGCAGAACTACACATTTAAATTGTAAAATGAAAGATAACAGATGCCATACCTTCTGTGACTGGGACTTCCATGGCTCTTTGGCGAGTAGTTGCTTCATGCTGTATGGGATTCCAAGTAGGCATGATGCGACCGACAGCTCGGTGGCATCAGGGTTGACATAGAGGTCATGGGACAGTTCTGTTTTCAGAGAGGACTGCTGCCAGGGAAACCACTGGGCCCTGATGCCAACAAGAAGCGGAGCACAATGGTCAGCCCAAGACACCACTGCTGCAGCAAACACACCGAGGAGGAAATCTGTGCCCTGCGAAGTGATGATGGACATTATGCTCAAGTCAGTGAATGGGTAGTATCTTTCCTGCTGCTGGTAATGTGTTTTAAAGAGAAAATAACTGTTTATATCATAAGGCCCAAAAACACCAGGCAGATGGCAGCAACTGCTCTTTAGAGAGGCAAATCCACATAAAGCGACCAAAAAGAAACCCAATAAATTAAAGCAAACAGATTTTGCAGTGCAGTCATACGGCACATACCTCTATAACATTGACGCATTTAACAGAAGGAGATCCGTATGCTACATTTCTGATGTGGCCCATTAACTCCAAAAGCCACTCCATTCGTTTAGAGACTCCTGAAAACAAACAAAACATTTGCTTCTGAAACAACAAAATGATTCAATTTCATTAAAAATAGGACACTTAAAATGGTTACATATAAGTAGGGATGGGCGATACCACTTATTTTGTTTTCGATACGATACCGATACTTTTAAAGGCCAGTATCGTCGATATCGATACTGATACAATACTTCTAAACTGAACTTTTAAATTCTAAAAATATATTATTTACTAACAGTAAAATGGCTAATGATACCCACTTAACTTCATATTTGAAATGCATTTTACTAATTATTTAATACGCCTTAATGGCAACTTACTGGGTTATATTTTTGTTTACAGTTGGCTAAAATACGTTTACTGTAGTGGTAACCGTAGAAATCTACAAATACTAGTTGAGCTATGATCATTTTAATAAAACCATGGATCATTTTCATTAGGGACTGCCACAGAGATGTGCAACCTTTTTATTCTGACAGTGTATGATTTATATTAAAGTGCTCCTATTATGCCTTTTCAAATATGATCTTTCATGTAGTGTGTCATGTAGCTGTATGTGAACATAAACTATCTGTAAAGTTGTGAAGCCGACAGTGCATGATAAATAAAGTTATTGTCTATCAAAAAAAAAAAGTCGTCGTCAGGAATTCGAGTCTTATTCTGTTATGGCTGCACGTCACAAAGTAACATTTGCATAATGCCCGCCCACGTTCTACGTCGCAATAAACTTGCCCGCCCACAAACTCAGTAAAATTTCAATGTGGTTTACGTCATGTCGAGAAGATGCTGTATCCTACGCTGTGAGAGTAAATTTGTTTTATATTCACTTCCAAAAGATGAATCTACAAAGATTTTATTTTCTAGCGATTGTTCAAAATACATAGTTGTGTTTGTTATGGTGTGTAACAACCCTGCACATGTCTTGCTAACCGATTAACTCACACTTCTTTAGTTCTGTTGTTCAGCTGTGGGCCCACTGTAGTCTAAAAAGTTGTGATTGATGCAGCTAGACTGTCTGTCTGTCTCATTAGTTGGAGCAATGATAAAGGATGGCACACAAAGCTTTGAAACCCACTCATTTCAATTGCTTGCGCCACGTGAGGATGGCTTGTTTCTGTGTCGACCAAAGCGCATGCGCATCGGAGCGCACCACTGGCGTGCACAACACGCTCAAAGTTCAAATGAGTTGAACTTTTGCCATGCTCTGAAGGGCTGTGCTGAACCCATCAGCCAGCACAGCGATTTCCACATTCGGTGTGAAAGCCGCTTAATGCATTATACAATGTTGCAGTTTACAACATAGAGGTGTGCCCGGTTCGCTTACATTGTGAGCACAAATTGTGAGCACTTTTCACGGTAGTCCGTGCTAACTTGTCGATCAGCCACTTCAGCCGTTTCATTGACTCCGGCTCGAACTGGTAAGGTAAAATCAATGCCATCTTTTCTATGTATTGACAAGTCTCCAGGGCTGTCATTCAGTTATGGCAATAATGAAAACACGCTGTACACGGTAGACATCATAAAGGACTGCGCCATCTGACCAATCACAGCAGTGAGGGCTCACTGAAAGGAGGGGTTTAGAGAGACTGACTCTTCGAAATGCTTCGCACGAGTCATTTCCGAATCATTTAGAAATGAGGTAAAATTAAATCTATTTTTGGAGAAAACTAAAGTGTTTTTTGACCTTGCATACATGTAAACCTGTTTTCGGAGACACAATATTAGCAACCTTTAAAATCGCATAATAGGAGCACTTTAACATTATAGAATACAACATGATCAATATGAACTTTTAATATTTCGTTTAAATAAATGTAACTGCAGAAACTATGTAGGCTACCATTTCAATTTGATTATTGTAAAAAAAAAACAAAAAAAAAAAAACATGTTTTCGTCTGTCCTCTGATAAGCATTATTCTGGGCTGCCATTTCCAAAAGCTTCAGTGCTTTCTTATGATACTTTTGGGAAAAGTAGACCTGTTTGAATGCACTGTCAAAAGTGAGTGAATACTCTCTGTGGTTGGTTGATTCTGCCTTGCAACATTTGCATCAACTCGCAACAATTATTCGCCAACATAGGTTATTCGTCCAATTCAAAGTATATTGTATGCATAATTGTTTTGCTAAATAAACAAAATCACTAGCAAATAAATCACACCTTAGTATCGAGATGTTTTTATTTAAGCATTGCTACTTTCGATACTTGCATCAATATCGATATATTGATACTTCAGGATTGATATGGCCATCTCTACATATAAGAATCAGTGTCATTTTAACATCAAGATACTAAAATATTTTTTATTCATATTTTGAACCATTTTTTATTTTTATATTTTTCATTTTTATTTTAATTTTGTTGTATATTTTGGTATTTTTTTGCAGCTCATTTATATAGTCGTCTATATAGTTGTCATTTCAGTTTTAGTTTCTTAGTGCATTAAGTTAAACTAAATAAAAATGAGACATGTTGCACTGTACAACAATATACACATTTGATAATTATTTATATTTGTTCATATATATTTATTTATTTTGTTTCAGTTACCGTTTATTATTCCAAGTAATGTATATATTATGCTTATATATAAGTATGCTTATATATATATATATATATATATATATATATAATATAGAATACAGAATACAATTTACAATTCCGTTTAAAAATTTGGGGTGAGTATGATTTGGCCCACCAAGGATACATTTATTTGATCAAATATACAGTAAAAACCCCCCAGTAATATCATTAAATATTATTACAATTTAAAATGACTGTTTTCCATTTTAATATGTTTTAAAATTTAATTTATCTCTGTGTGGCAAAGCTAAATTTTCAGCATCATTACTCCAGTCTTCAGTGTCACATGATCCTTAAGAAATCATTCTAATATGCTGATTTGTTGCTCAAGAAACATTTATTATTATTGCCAATGCTGAAAACAGTTGAGCTGCTTAATATTTTTGTGGAAACAGTGATATATTTTTTCAGGATTCTTTGATGAACAAAGTATAAAAAACAGCATCTATTTAAAATATAATTTTAATAAAATCAAATCTGTGTACTGTCTCTTTTTGCAAATTCAATATTCTTGGTGAATGAAAGTATTAATTTCTTTCTGACCTTTTGAAACTTCTAAACAGCAGTGCAACTTTTTACAATAATTATACTAGTATTTACATTAGCATTTTCTACATACCTGTATTGGGACTAGAGGCAAAGCGTGTTTGGTGGAGGGCCTGCAGTAGAAGCCAGCTGATTTGTTTCTTATTCCCCACCTGAAGGACGGTACTAATGACATCATTGAGTCCGAGGAGAGGGACTCTGCCTTTAGAGGTCAGGTAGGATAGGATGAAAGTTGTTTTTTCAACATTAGCCTGTAGAGGGAGCACAAAAACAAAGAGAACTGTGTTCGGGTTGTATATCGGTTGATTTAATGTCTCTAGCCACTATCAGTGTACCTTTGAGCAAGTAATTTAACTTGTAAATTGCTTTGGAATGGTTGTTACATTACATGATAAATTACAAAACAGCAGAAGCTGTCCTATGCTCTTGCCATGAATTATGATTATCATTAATTATCATGAAAGGAGCAGAAAACCTTCCATGGATGAAAGCATAACTATTTATCACTGCAAACATTTATGCATTATGCATGTATTATATTTGGGGGAGAAAAAAACCCCTCAATTTTCCTGCATAAAATGAGCCTTATTACTAAAATCAACAACAAATTTAGAAAAACAAATCATATTTTGGAATACATTTAAGACATTTTGCCTGGAGGCAGAACTGTGTAATAATGGAAGTCAATTAATCAAAGACTTTGCTGATGGCAGAATATCTAAACTGACTGCTGCTAATAGAACTGGCCCCTAGCTTAACTACAACACCAAAATATATATTTTAAAACGTAAACGCAATAATGGTTAACAAACACAATAATGGATCCACAGTGGTTACATTCATTATATCCATTACATCATATAAATAGTTAATGCATAACCTTTAAATATTATGGTCAGTAAATCCTTACTTCCATTATTTTATTTTATTGTATTTTATTGTATTTTATTTTATTTTATTTTTATTTTATTTTATGTGGTTAGGGACAGACCAGAAGGCGTCTTCATGAAGAAACAACGAAGTAAAAAACATAATTTATGAACATACATAAAAATACAACAATAAACATAACAATAAAACACTTCTTTTCTGCTGATGTGTTAAGAAAATGCTTATAATAAAACATCATAAATGCTGGCATCAGCAATTCATAGTTAAATTCATAATTTACATGTTAACGAAAGACAACAGGCATTTCATCCCTCAGACATTAGTAATCGTTTTTTGTCTTTTTTATGCGTCTTGTGCTTGCAAAGTGAGTAAATGGGTTCATTACCCTGAGGCACAGTGGTATTACTACATATCATGATGAAACATTTCAACACAATCAGATTTATAAAGCTATACATCACTTCTATTATACCTCAGTGACTTTAACTATGCGGTCGATCTCGGTGTCGCTCAGTTCAGACAGACATGAACACATGGCTTCATACAGGTCCAGCTCACCAGCCTACAGAACAACACAAAAAAAAAATATCACTGGACAGCAGTTCTTAGAAGCATGTTTGACTATAAAACATCTTCCCAATTGCTAGGACATACCGGTATATTATCAGGTAAGAGGTTATAGATCTGTTCAGTGGTGGAACACAGAGCGGTCCAGCAGTTTTGTGGCGGGTTGGGGACCACCATAGCTTTGGACAGGCCGTGCAGGATGGACAGGCACAAGGTTCGGCGCTGAGGTCGTGTGTTGGGCACAAACTGCTGTACTGCCAGACTGTCCACATAAACCTGCAGTTTGTCTTCAGCCACGTGCTTCATCCAGGAGCTCAGGCACTCGTACAGAGAAGCCCTAGTGCGGAGCTGTTGCGGGTACAGATTTTGAGAAAATTAAGACAATTAGAGCAGACTGAATGAAAATTACAAAACAGTATGGCATTTTGAATCCAGAAAGCCATGATGAAGTTCACACAGGTGATAACGCTATGAGATAATTGGATACTAACTGCTACTTTACTTTTGGGCATCTCTGAAAATAACATTAAACCTTACCAAGCTTTCCAAAGGGTCTAACAAATTAGTGAAAATTAGGTTTAGAAAATGCACATGTAAAACTCAATGCCATGTAGAGCTCAATTATTGCTAAAGTTACCATAAATCACTGAAAACATTCATTTTATTTGGTTTATTAAACTTCTTTAAGTTGTCTTTGTAAGAGTGGACTTCCTTGAACTAAATATAACTGTACAGAAGCACATCTATTTATGTTTAAGTTAAATAAAAATCAAATAATCTGCGTTGTAGTGTACTTTCACAACTTTCTGAAAACTAATAAACATTTATTCAACGTATAAAACAAGACGAGACAAAACGTAAGCATTGTTGCGAACAATAATCATTAGATTCCTCAGAAACCATTATTGTAATGGAAGCCATAATTGTAATGGAAAATGAAATTTGACTGAAATGAAATTAGATTTGGAAAGTTATGAAATTTGGCACACAGATAGAGGACAATCTCAATATTAACCATAGCAAATGTGGAGTCTCCAACTAGTGCCACCACTAGGCCAAAATGGCTCATGCCGTATTGAATGCACATCAAAATTTCAATTTTTATGGGTCAAGCTTCTTTGCAGTTTTGAATTTTGCGAAAAATCATCCCAGACGGTTTGTATGATTTTCACCAAAATCAGCTCAGGTCATTTTCCGACAATGCTGGCAAAAAGTTATCAAAAGCTTTTTGATACAACAAACCATTTTCATTAAGCGTGTTAACGACTTCGGCGAAATTTGTGCAAAAATGAACATAAGGCTATATCTTCGCAATGCTTCAACGGAAATTTGTTCAATTTTAATTTGGAAAGTTCTGAAATTTGGCACACAGATAAAGGACAGTCTTAATATTAACCATAGCAAATTTGGAGTCTCTTACTCAAACTCTCTAGTGCCACCAATAGGCCAAAATGGCTCATGCTGAATTGAATGCACATCAAAATGTAAATTTCTATGGGTCAAGATTTTTCGCAATTTTTTGAAAAATGCAAGATTTTCACCAAAATGGGCTTAGATCATCTTAAGACAATGCTGGCAAAAAGTTATCAAAAGCTTTTTGATATACCAAACCGCTTTCGTAAAACGTGTTAATTTGACGAAATCTGTGCAAAAATAGATATGAGGCTATATCTTTGCAGTGTTTTAGCGGATTCAGACCAAACTTGGTATGTGTTATACCAAGCATGACCTGAGGGCACATGAGTAGTCTTGGCACAGTGTCACCTATTGGCCAAAAGATATAAAATTTGTCATTTTTGTTTATATTTTCTTTCTGAAATCTAATAAACATTTATTCAACAGAGAAAACAAGACGAGAAAAAAACAAAGCATTGTTGTGAGCAATGATCACTTGATTACTTCATTTTCATAATCGCAGGAAGCCATAATTATAATGGAAAATGAAATTTGATTGAAATTAAATTTGATTTGCTATGGTATTCTGGGTGGGTGTATTCTAAGTGAGCTCAAAAGGTGCACTTAGGTGAAAAAGTTCAATACTAAAGAGCGACAGTGTCAATTAATCAACTGAATACTAAAATCTCTTATATATTAGTGATAACCCAGCATCGTAAGATGAAGTCTGTATGAAGACACCAAATGAGTGACAGAGACATGTTTTATACATAGAGAGAAAGAAATACTCACACTCAGGCTGTGAACCAGTGGAGGCACAAGCCAGGTGCCGAGGAAAAGTGAGGCGCTCTGGGAGGACTGGGCCTGACTGGCAGCTAATGCTAAACAGTGATGTTGCACCTCCTCACCTGACAGATACAGGTGAGCACTTCAACATCATACATCCTCAGAAAAGACAAAATAAGGTATTTCCTACAGAGAACTAATTCATAATGATGATGAACAGGAAACTCACCAAAGCTGAGTCTCATGAGTGGAGAGAGGATGGCACTCCAGTTGACTGGAGGATACTGGAAGCTTCCACCGACTGTATCTAATGCTGCCAGCACCGTCTTCACTAGGTGTGGAGGAGTGATCTCAGGTCCTGTGCAGAATCACAACATTAGTAAGCAATAGAAATGTG
Organism: Labeo rohita; assembly: GCF_022985175.1. Classification (NCBI taxonomy): domain Eukaryota; kingdom Metazoa; phylum Chordata; class Actinopteri; order Cypriniformes; family Cyprinidae; genus Labeo; species Labeo rohita. The sequence continues at coordinate 39,815,825 of NC_066875.1, forward strand.
TTTTTTATTAGACAGCATTAAATTGTGTGTTACCTTTCCTTCCTGCTTCAGTGATGAAGTCTACTGAAGCTCGGATGACACTTTTCTCTGGGAGGTAACCAAAGTCCTGAGGAACTGTTAAAGGGGGTGGAAACATGTTTGATTGGTATAATAAACGTATTTTTGATTAGTTTTTATCTATTATTATTATTATTATTTTTGATTGATTATATTACATAATTATAATTATATATTTAATGATTATATTATTTAAATGGTAAAACTTTACAATAAGGTTCATTAGTTAACATGAATTAAGAATGAACAATACTTCTACAGCATTTATTACCTTATTTTTTAAATATATTTTTAGTAGTAGCAGTAGCAATTAAAATAATAATAATGTATTTATTTTATCTATTATTATTAGTATTAATATTATTAACAACAACAATTAGTATTTTAATAATATATTTTAATAGCATAACATGTTATGTAATTATTAATATTCTTATTAGATTTAATTATTATTATTAATTATAACAACAACAACAAAAATAATATATATTTTGAATGAATCTTTCAATATCCATTTAGATTTGTAACTTTTTTTTGTATTATGTCTTGTAATGTTTTAATATTAATATGCATTTTATTAAAAGAAAAAGACAAAACATAAGCACTATTACTATCAATAAAAATAATAATGCATTTTTATTATATTATTTTAATATTTTCTCTATTATTATCAACAAAAACAGTAAAAAAAAAAAAAAAAAATAAACAAATAAATTCAGTTTCACCTGCAGTTCGACTGTGGCTGCTGGACATGTGGGCCAGATGCAAGTGTCCAAGCAGACATGCTCCATTAGACTGCAGACCTATTGTTCCTGAGAAGGTGATGATCTATTGTGGAGGATGGACATGACAGCAAAACAAACAAACAAAAAAAGAAAAACTTACTTCAAACTATAGTTTTACTTCCAGTATACATATTTAACTTTTTAAACACATTTTTGATGTATTTCAAATTCATTTCACATTTGCATTTCATTGCTTCACAGAAGCAATCAAATCAACAAAAGAGCAACAATATGTAAGTGCTGTGACAAGTCCCAGTTAGTACACATAGCAAGTTTTTTTTCATAATAAATAAAAAGAAAACAGACAGAATAGAAAAAGAATAGACAAATCTGGTGTTAAATGGTCAATTATTTGCTTTTTTGTATTCTAACCTGTGTAATGGCACGGATGACCTCATTCAGTCTGCCTTGCTGTTGTGAGGACTCCTCTGATTCGCTCTTCAGCTAATGGAGATAAAAACACACTTTCTGAAAGTCAAAGGGTTCTAGGACAGAGTAAAAACCTATGAATATGTGGCGGGGCATCAAGCTCAAATTAACTGGAGGTCACTAGTCAGAGTTGGTGTTCTCCATCAAGGGCCAGTTCAACAAATAAAACAGTTGCATGAATTAAAAGTGTTTGCACAACCATTTAAAAAAAAAAGAAGGAAATAATCAAAGAGTATAGAATAAGTATTGGGTAGGGTTAGGTGTATCTGAGCAGCAGATATGCTCAGATGCTTTGTTTACTTTGCTGTGTTACAGAGTGCAGCACGAATATTCCCTAAACACACCTAGTAAAGACAGTGATGCGCCCGCTTCCTGTGAAATATGTTTGATGATTGCGCCTGATGCGCCCGCTCCGTCCACTCCTCCACCCCAGATGCTGCCTGTTCATACGTGTGAGCATAGAGCTTAATCTATTAGTGCATTCGTCATGTGGAATGGATTTTACTGATGGCACCCTATAAATTGCGCAGACACATTCGCCGAATTAGAGACGGTAAAAGTGGGTGGGTCCCATATCATATCATATCTTCAAAAGTGCCACATTCAATGGTTCCGACGCTCATGATTCAGACATAAAATTACTGATCTGCACCACAAAAATTCACATGTTTGAAAAGACTGCTGTCCTGAACATATACCCATGACCATATTCAGTCATAGCCATAGCGCCACCTGCAGGCAACAGGAAGTGACATTTTACACTCTAATGAACTCCTCCTAGAGATTTAATGACATCAACATTATATTTGGTCAGTCTAATCTAAAGGCCTTTGCAATGTTAATTTGCAAAGATCTTAAGTTTTCGTTAAAGGGCGTGTATGTGGCAGCCTGACAAAGTTTGATGTTTTGCCATGCGAATAGTTGTTGTAACTCAGCCATAATCTGCACCAAAATTCACATGTTTGGTAAGACTCCTGGCTTGAAGACATCTAAAAGCCAATATTCAGTTATAATCATAGCGCCACCTGTTGGCAACAGGATACGTCAAGCATACATTTGTAAAAATTATATAAACATTTTTTTATGGATTCATAAGATTATATATGTGTGTAGGATTGGATGGATTTATATATCTATATCTTTTTTCTATACGGAGGTATTAAGCATATTTACTATTAATACATGTATAAGGAAACACTTTTAAGACATTGGATATATATGTGGTGTGTTTTGTGCCTGCGCGCATATTATGATGTCCATGGTGATACTGATTTAACGTGGTGCAGGTGTGCGCCAATTCATGTGGCACTGAGGAAGAGCTTTGTCTCGAAAACATTTGCACCTTTGCACACGTATTGCACTCTTTGCACGTATTTTTATGACCTGTGATGCAGCATTTAATAAAGATTTTTTGAAGAGGTATAAGCCTGGTATACAAGCGTGTGCAGATCTTAATTGCAGATCTCAAGCATGCCATATTCAATCTGCGCCAACCATCATATGTTTGATAAAAGTGCTGGCTTGAAGACATCTACATGCCAATATCCAGCCCCACTAGCTGGTAGCAGGAAGTTTGGCACATATAAATGACTTTGGCATATTCCTTCTATATCTACCACTTTAAATGCATATTGCCCAGCCCTGGGTGGTGGTGAGTCCAGGTGCGAGGGCCCTTTCAACGCTGCTTGCAGCTTTAATTTAAAATTGTAATTCTATTTTAAGGTATTAATGTTTTAGTGCATTTTTGATCAAATAAATGCAGCCTTGGTGAGCATTAGAAACTTCTTTTCAAAACAAACAAAAATATCTAACCTACAATTCTATTTATGCATATAAAAGTACATAATATGATGCTCCTCAATAATACACTTTACTATTTTTTACATTTTATGTAAAAATTCAGCTTCAATACAAGTTGTAAACCTACCAAAATTACAAATTCCACAATAAATAGAAAGGATTCATTTGTTTTCACATTTAACGTTCTCATACTGGATTATTTTAACCCTACAGTACCCTCATGTGGTCAGCTACTGTTACTGCCATATCAATGCCTACAGCTTTTTACTTTCATGTAGGTTACAAAGGGTTAAGGCTAGAAGGAATACAGCTCTAGCTACTGGGCATGCGCACATCAATCTAACATTATTTCTGTCACACTGTACAACAATAAAACTGTTTTTGTATTACAGTAAGGGCTAAGTTTAGGATTGGGGTAGGTGTAGATGTTAAAAAAAACAGTATCCAATAGGTAGAGCAATTAATTTCATTGTTAGTTTCCGGTCAGAGCTGTATCCCTCATAGCCACAACCGTTACAAAGTGCCTGAGATCTACTTCCTTACCTGTACTTGCATAAAGTTACAAAACTACATCTACAACTAAAAAGAGAATAATCGGTTTTTAAAATCTTGTTAGCATCACTGGTTTGAGAGGATTTAAACAACTTTTGATCTAAAAGGAACAGTCACCAGCTAAATGAGCTACATTCAAGATTTGAATTCAAGAACGAATCGACTGATGAGGGCATCTGAATGCGCTGAAATGTGCTTTAAAGTGTTTATTCAGTGACTTTAAGTCGCTTAAAGACACATTAACACAATCTTTTCATCTATGGGGCGGCAGAGTAATCCGAGACATTCACAAGGCTCGGATTCACACTGAGAGAAAATCCTTGCAGACCGCTGTCAAGTCCTACCGTTACTATGGCGACACTTCCTGGCTACCTTCCAAGTATGGTGGCATTTGCATTTAAAAAGGCGAGACGGCATTCGCTGTGTGTGTGTGTACGAGCGTCTGGAAAGTGGGTGGGCATGGAGGAGTGCAATTTGCCACACAAAGAGCAGCCTGGCACAGGTGTGGGTGAAAAGGCCAGTGCCCATACGAGACTGGCATTTAACTGCTATCACTAATGGCACCTCAACATACGATAATGGACTTAATGTAGGGTAATATATGAGAAAGTGATGTTTCATGATATTTAACATTCACTAGGATGAGGGAAAAAGCCTTCTAGCTGTAAAGAGTAAGATTTATTACACTGCTAGAGTGTCTTGCACTGAAGGTACTGAATGCCAACACATATATCTTAAACCGAAACAGTCTCTAGCATCCTGCCAGGTACAAATATAACACAAGGCTTGACATGAGCACGAATTACACATTAAATTACCTGAATGAGAGCCGTCTCCGATCCCACTAATGCGATCAGTCCATTGAGGGCAGACAGCCTCTGCATTGTGGGACAACCCTGGAGAAATGAAAAAAATTACAGTTTAGTTTCTCCCTTATGAAAGCTGAGATCTAAACTAAGACACTGGGAAGAAAAAGACTTGATATACAGTTCACTTACTGTGGCTCAACAACTCACTGTTTTTCACTAGTCAGGGAGACTACATTTGTTTCACACTGAATTTTTAAGTTGACTGTTTCTTTCCACTGGCATTTTTTTTTTTAACTAGAGCAGCTTTGGTATGGATAATAAAGTGGCTGTGCCACATAAAATTGTGACCACATGCCTTACATGCAGGCATATGTGTAAAATATGCATAACATACGGAAATAACAATACATTTTGAGCACAATATGATTCACTAAATCACCTCTGCCAGAAGTATCTTGGTCCAGGCAGCCAGCAGACGAGGTTGGATGTCCACCGCTTTACCGTGACCGAAAGAAGAGAGTCCAAATACTGTCAGTCCCAATGCCAAAGCAAAGCCTGGTGTCTAAAAAACACAGAACAAGTGCCAGAAAGTGTGACTTAAATATTTTGTTTTTAATCAGTCATGCACAAAATACAAAACCAACCTTAGTTCTAAAATCAAACTTAGTAGCTAATTTTAATCAGCTAAAAACAATAAAGTATTTTTAAATAGCTTTTGACTTAGCGTATGATTTTTATAAAGTCGATTTCAGCTCTCACCTGTTGGCTTTCCTCTGTTAGGGTGCGAAGTGTGTTCATGCTTTCCTCTGCCTTACTGGCCTCAATAATGCCTGAACTAAATGCTGAAACTCCAACACACGCCACAGAATAGGCCAAAACCTGACACCCGACAGAAACACATAAAAGACACAAGAAATGTTTGGATGCACAAATACTAAAAGTATTTAGATGCAACTGATGGGCGAAAAAGAGTTGTGTTTTCACTGCATTACAGGAAAAATTCTGTCATCAATTTGTAAACACTGTTTATCTTAAGCAGGAATTATAAAACATTTTTGTCAGCCAAAAATATTTGTCATTCCTAAATATTTGATCTTTGATATTTTATGTTATTATTTTAATATTTTTAACACACTTGCATGTTTTAGAAAGCATTTTATGTTACTTGCATTTAATTTTACTGTTATTGTTATTATTCATTTATTTTAATTTTATATTTTTCTGATTTTATTAAAGGATTCTTTCACGTAGAGAATAAAAAAATCCTGATAATTTATTCACCCCCATGTCATCCAAGATGTTCATGTCTTTCTTCAGTCGAAAATAAATTAAGGTTTTTGAGGAAAACATTCCTGGGCTTTTCTCCATATAGTGGACTTTAATGGGAGCCAATGGGTTGAAGGTCCGAATTGCAGTTTCAATGCAGCTTCAAAGGGCACTACACGATCTTGTCAGAGGAATAATGGTGTTGTGTAGTAAAACGATCAGTAATTTAAAAAAAAAAAAAAAAAAAAAAACAAAAAAAACAAACAAAAAAAAGTACACATAAAAATGTATATAATTTGTAACCACAAATGTTTGTCTTGCACTAGCTCTAAGACGCACATGCGTATCTTGTGTATGTAATTACGTTGGAAAAGTCAAATACAGTTAGCTCTTCGTCTGTGTACTTCGGTTTAAAAAGTTAGGGTAACTTAACTTTCTCCTCCAACTTCAAAATCGTCCAACATTGTTGTTTTACCTTTTTTTTTAAAGGGTGACTTTCTTTGCACATTCACTTTGTAAACACTTCTGCCTATATCACACATGCATGATTACGTAATGCATGAGGTTGAGCTAGTGCAAGACGAGCATTTGTGGTTAAAAAGTATATAAATATTTCTTTTTTAGAAAACAACTGGTCGTTTTGCTAGATAAGACCTTTCCTCGGCCGGGATCGTGTAGAGCTCTTTGAAGCTGCACTGAAACTGCAGTTTGGACCTTCAACCTGTTGGCTGTAATGGAAAATGGAAATTGAAAAATCCTGGAATGTTTTCCTTAAAAAACTTAATTTCTTTTTGACTGAAGAAAGAAAGACATGAACCTCTTGGATGACATGGGGTGAGTAAATTATCAGGAAATTTTTATTCTGGAAGTGAACTAATCCATTAATAATGAGCCATGAGTTTGTGATCCCCAGTTTGGGAAATTCTGAGCAAATTAATCTTGGATATCTACAGTACGACCTTTTGTTTCCCTTATGCGAGGAATTTAGGTGTGGAGTTTGACAATTATCTAAAAAAAAAAAAAAAAAAAAAAAGAGTTCAAAAAACAGCTCTGTGATTGGTTTTAGCTTTTTTCATCTTTGTTTACTTGCTAAAACTAAGCTGTTTCTCTCCGAGAAGTCTTTGGAAGTTGCAATCCATGCTTTTATTATGTCTTGGGTGGATTATTGCAACTCCCTTTATTACAGTATATCAAAGTGGTTTAAAATGCAGCAGTGCGATTTCTGAAAGAATGTAAAAGAAATTACTCATGTTACTCCCCTTCCGAGTTTAAAATTACTTGTCTATAAATTCTTACATTACCAAACGCTAAGCTATCTGTCTAATTTACCCTCGTAAAGCCAAAGGACCGAAGATCAGAACTTACACCAATTCTCCAAACTCGCTTAAAGTGTTGGACAGCCTTCCAAACTACATTAGGGCTGCTTCTACCTTATCTGCATTCAAATCTAGTCTTAAAACATATCTCTTTTCATTGGCTTTTGGTTCATTGTAATGTCTTCTTTTGGCTCTCTGTCTTATCATCTGTCTTATGGTCTTCCTAGTTTGTACAGAGGTTTGGTCAGTCTTGTCGCTGCTTTAAATGTGATTCAGAAATAAACTGAACTGAAATGCAAAGTATTAAAAAGAGGCAAAATACCAATCCATTTCTCAACTAAAGATTCAAGACGTCACCTGTCAACACCACAGTCAACATGGTTTTACCTCCTGTTGCATGCGGCTCATATTGCTGCTGTCCTGCAGGGTCTGCAGGAGTCTTTCCAGCGTGACAGATACATGCACACGGTCCCGTTCGGATTGACTACTGCTACTGAGAGAGCTCAGAACCAACCCAACACCTAACACACAACCAGCACTGAGAAAGACAAAGAGCAAACAAATGTTTGAGCCTGTTAGTGTATAGGAGGAATGAGGAATCTACTGTAGATACAACTGATTACATAAACTAACTTGTACTCCAGATTGGGATTAAAGCAACAATCTTCCAGCTGTTCCAGATGTTTCATCAGCAGCTCTGCCACTGACAGCCCAGATATATCACTGCAGTAAACACATCAGTTAAACATGATACAGCTATAAAAATTGTCTGGTGATGCGCTCAAGTTCTGTTTTACAGGCAGACTGGAGTTACACATCTCTGCTATGGTATCACTCAGCACACACCTGACTCTCTCATCGTGTAGCCATGCGAGAAACATGCCCAGAGCCAGTCCACTGTGAAACTGAAGTGCCTGAGATTCGTCTGCGGTGGGCGAGCCTGGCAGCCCCGCCGCTAGTGTGCCCAGTATAGCGGGAATGTTCTCTCTGCGTGAGGTCACCAGGACTGGCACCAACAACGCCAGTCCCAGAGCAGCACAGGAGCGTGCAATTACACTTGCTGTGTTCTCACCGGAGTATGAGCGCTAAAAAGAGTGAGACAAATAAAATTAAGGCACATTTGCACTATAATATAGGGAAAAAATCAATATGGGTTAATAAGGTTTTGTTTGTTTAGGTTAGTTAATTAATTACAATACTGACCGAAAGTCTAGGGGTTGGTAAGATTTTCTAAAAGAACTCTCCTATGCTCACCAATGCTGCATTTATTTAATCAAAAATACAGTGAAAACATGATACAAATACAACAGCTGTTTTCTATTTTAACATATTTTATCATCACATTTTATTCTTATAATGGCAAAGCTGAATTTTCAGCATCATTACCCCAGTCTTCAGTGTCACATGATCCTTTACAAATCTAATATAATATACTGGTAATATTTTATTTCATTTTTATTTATTTATTTTATTTTAACATATTTCATTTTTATTATCAGCAGCTGTGCTGCTAAATCTTTTTGGAAACTGATGCATTTTTTCAGGATTCTTTTAATGAACAAGTTTAAAGGGACATCATTTATTTGAAATATTTTGTAACATTATAAATGTCTTTATTTTCATACTTTTGATCACTTTAATGTGTTCTTGCTATATAAAAGTATTCATTTGATTTAAAAAAAAAACCTCGGGCTTTTGAACAGTAGTGTAGGTGTCCTACACCTACTAAACAATACTTCAAGTTGTCAACATTAATATATTTTAAACGTACACTGCCATTCAAGTAAGACTTGTAATGTGTTTTTAAAGAAATCTCTTATGCTCATTAAGGCTGCATTTATTTGATCAAAATACAGAAAAAAACAGTAATATTGCATAATGTTATAACAATATAAATAATGGTTTTAATTTTAATATATTTTAAAATATAATTTATTTCTTTGATGCAAAGCTGAATTTTCATCATCATTTTAATATGCTGACTTATTATTAGAATTAACAATGTTGGCAACTGCCAAATATTTTTTTTGGAACCTGTGATAGTTTTCTGTGATAGTTCGTTAAAAAACAGAAAGAATAAAAATTTACTGACCCCAAACTTTTAAATTGCCGTGTCTATTGTTAGAAAAGATATCTATTTTAAATAAATGCTGTTCTTTTTAACTTTTTAGTAATCAAAGTATCCTGAAAAAAGTATCAAAGGTTTCAAAAAAATACTGTTTTCAGCACTGATAATAAATCAGCATGATTAGAATGATTTTTACAGGATCATATGACACTGAATACTGGAGTAATGATGCCGGAAATTCAGCTTTGATCACAGGAATAAAACAGATTTTTATGTATATTAAAATAGAAAAACGTTATTTTACGGTAATAATATTTCACAACATTACATTTTCTCTGTATTTTTGATCAAACACAGCCTTGATGAGCATAAGAAACTTTAATTCTTTAAAAAGAATTAAAAATCCTACTGATCCCAAACACGAATTAACAATAAACATTACTGTATCTATAGATTATCATTAATTTACACTATCAACTACTGTAAAAATGTTGCACTGATGTTAATCAACTGAACCTTATTGAAATGTGTTACCAGTATGGTATTATTACTTCTTGAAAAGTGAGGAAGATGCTATATTATAGACTTCATAGTAAACAATTTAATAAAACAAAATATTCAATAGGTTTCAAATAAGGTTCAGTGTGTACCACTACTGGAACCAAATGGATATCATCTCTAAAAATAAATAATTTCTTAAAAACCCCACCCAAGGGAGTTACAACTCACATGAATAAACCATGGGAAGACTTGACCTCTAGGGTTACTGTTCTTGCTAACAATGCTGAGCAGTGTGTCAATCACCATCGACAGCCAGTGAACTGTGGGAAGGATGTCTGGACCCACCTAGGAATAGAAAATGACAGTTTATTGAAAAGTTTTCCAGGCTTTTTTTGGAAAAGGAAAGAAGGAAAACAACAGAATGTTCAGAAAAAGTGACATTTCTGGGGCCAGTTGCATAAACATAGTCATCATGTTAAGACTGTGTCTTAAAGGGATAGTTCACCCAAAAATGAAAATTCTGTCATTAACTACTCACCCTCATGTCATTCCAAACCCGACAAGACGTTCATCTTCGAAAAACAAATTAAGATATTTTATTAAAATCCAAAAGCTTTCTAAGCAATGTAATTACCATGTTCAAGACAGTAAGGAAATAAATAAAATAGTTCATGTGACATCAGTGGTTCAACCTTAATTTTATGAAGCTACCAGAGTACTTTTTGTCTGCAAAGAAAAGAAAAATAATGACTTTATTCAACACTGACATCTCTTCTATGTCAGTCTTCAACATGCACAAAAAGTATTCTCGTAGCTTCATAAAATTAAAATTGAACCACTGATGTCACATGGACTATTTTAACCATGTCCTAACTACCTTTCTGGGCCTTGAACATGGTAATTACATTGCTGTCTATGGAAGGTCAGAAAGCTCTCGGATTAATATCTTAATTGTGTTACGAAGATGAACAAAGGTCTTATGGCTTTGGAACGACATGAGGGTGTGTAATTATAGATCGAATTTTAATTTTTGGGTGAACTATCCCTTTACGATCTAGTCTGACTATCTAGCAGCTAGCCAAGTGGTAATCAGTCGTACCTTTCAAAGTAGACCAGAATCAGACTTTAAAAAGCTGACCAGTCTTGCAGAAACAAATTAGGTGACCACCTTATAAGACTATAGTCTAAGCAGCTCACGCAACTAGCCACAAAAAAAGCTGCATCTCACCTCAAGTCCAGTTTCAGACTGTGTAGGAAGGTTGCTTTCATATCTGGTTAAGACAACAGCCAGCCCACTTAGTGCCAGGATAGAATTACCTTGAACAACTGGACTATCTCTGTCATAACGGAGACAAAATGATAAAATATTAATACACATACAAGCTAATTTTAAACAGAACAACAATGAAGCAACACTGAATGATTACTTTCATCGATGCCCAAACAGGCCTGAAAACGTTGGTTGTGAGTAATTATACGCCTACATGTAATCGATAAACCACTGAAAAATGCTTTCTTAAGAGACTACAGTGAATAAAAGCTAACTGCAGATGCTGAATATGAAGCACTTTGTTTAATAATAAAACATTTTGAAAAGAAAAAAAATCAATAGTTCGGACATTTAGCTTTGAAAAGAGAAAACAAGGGGGAAAAAAGGCAAAAAAAGGGAACAAAACAAAGAATATCAGTAACTTACTTGGCGGCGGATTTGACCACATCAGTCAGTTGGTCTCTGACCCTGAGGAAAGAGAGAGAATGAAAGACAGAGATATGATTTAAAATGCTCCACAGACTAACAAGAAGAGCTTTCATCTCCTCAGGCAGTGATTTAAGAGCCCAGGTACCATTCGCATGACTACATACAGTACAAGTGGTCCCAAAAGTCTGAGACCGCATTGAAAAACTGGGATTCATCCAATTTAAACATGGAAACGCAGGAAGATTTTGAAACATATTAAAGACCCCCTGTAGTAAAAAAAAAAAAAAAAAAGATTTTTATGTTTACTTGTCTATGTTGTGTTTTTAATATGCTTTTGGACAAACCATGTCCCAGTCCATTAATCAACACCATTTCTGAGTATTTTCTCCTTAAAACTATAGTTTCCCAAAGACCGTCCCAGAAATGCGGTTTGAAACAGCCCGCATTGCCGTCTGCATACTGGGCTGCATTCGAGCCTTCAAGGGATTTTGAGGGCACAGCATCGTCAAGTAAGTAACTTTAACAAATGTTACAGTATCTACTGTAGTTGTCCGCTAGTAAAAACAGTTTTATCAGTCATTATCCGTGTTTCGCCATTATATCACGTTTACTACAGTTCAGTTAGTGGATCACAGGGCTCTGGCAGGTGTGACTGCGTGGGGGGCGGGGCTAATTTGCATATTCATAGATCCACGTATAGTAAATGAGGCAAGGGGGTAGAGTTACATTCAAGCTGTTTTAAGGCATGAGAAAATTATTTTCACCAGAAAAACACATTTAAATATGTCATTTTGATGATCAAAATCAGTTTTAAAGGATAACAAAACGTCTTGCTTTTACTGAAACACAAGATCGTCTTCATCGATATGATCTTCAGGTTTTACACAAACAAATGAAGTATAAAAAGTGACAGAAAATACAAAATACATTTATTATTTTTCAGTTGAACTTTTCACTCAAATTGTTATGCTTGTAATGTAACAGAAGAAGAAACATGTCATTAAATTGGAGAAAAGCAAAACAGAAGCATACTGGTCTCACATTTTTGGGCCCTACTCATTTCCTCCAGCTTAAACCATCTTTACTTGACATCTCTTTCTGCAGGAGCAAAAGCTGTAACCCTACAATCCCAGTGGTCTCATACCATCCAACCCTCCCAGCATGCTTCAGGGCACGTGATCGCGTACGGACTGCCCTGAGCTCCCACGAGAGGAATAACTGTATTGCACAAAGACTGCGGAACAAACGAGAATTCGTGATGCCATGGGGAATGAAGTTCTGGCTGCCATCTGAACATGTTATCCCATCAATCACTCATCGGCTGACAGGCCGTCAAAATGGCGTCCCGGGGGTTGAGTTATGGTGTTCTGCCAGACTGCGTGGTTATGCGATAGGGCATATTACGGCGAGAGACCGTGTGAACAATAACAGCCTATACATGCCAACAGATTTACATTGAAAGATTATATGAATTTGTGTAATGGTGATGTGCATGCATTTGAAATGTCAGTCCCCATTCAACGGCTTTTCAAAGCAGCTGAAAAGGCCAGAGCAATCACAATTCAACAGCTCTGGATGGTTTGACACAAGCAAGATGTATAAAATAATACCTTCACATTCCTCCCTATGGTGCAAAGCTCCAATTACACTTCACTCTTTAGAGGCTTTCATTATAGTGCAGCATTCATCGTGACAAAGTCATCAAAGTGCTAAGCTTTTTGTGCTAAAAACGATGAAATATAATTCACAGTCGCATTACAAGAAGTTGTTTATGGTCAGCTATGACGTCTGTACTTCTTAGGGGTTCCTTTGAACTTTTTTTACATCTGTAGCTTAATTTACATTTATAAGCCTTTTAAAAATAACTACATATAAGTAAGCAAAGTGAGTTTTGCATTTGTTTCTTTCTTAAAACAATGGCAGACTATTGTTGACTATTGTCATGGTGAAACAACAACAACAACACTATGTTTAAGATCCATTTTTAATAAAAACTCTAAAACTATATGACCCTGGACCACAAAACCAGTTTTAAGTAGCACTGGTATATTTGAAGCAATGGGCAAAAACACACTGTATAGGTCAAAAATATCAATTTTTCTTTTATGCCAAAAATCATTAGGATATTTTGTACATTTAGATATTAGGATATTTGTACATTTAGATATTAAGATATTTTGTACATTTCCTACCGTAAATATATCAAACCTTAATTTTTGACTAGTAATATGCATTGCTAAGAACTTCATTTGGACAAATAAAGGCAATTTTCTCAATAAATTTGATTTTTTCGCACCCTCAGATTCCAAATTTAAAAATATTGTCCTATCCTTACAAACCATGTCAATGGAAAGCTTATTTATTCAGCTTCCTGATAATGTTTAAATCTCATTTTCAAAAAAATTGACCCTTATGACTGGTTTTGTGGTCCAGGGTCACATATCTGCTCCTACTGTGTTAAAATCTTTTCATGGGTGTGCAAAAGTCATTGTATCGAATCAAATGGCATCTGCAAGCAAATCAAGTTACAGCTTCTCAAAACTATTCTGAAGCATTTTGTAATGCCTTTCAAACAACTGATTACCAAAATGATGTATGAGTGGACGGTTTTATCATGCTACTCACTGAGTAAAAATGTTCAACTAACTTTTGACAATCAGAAAGTGTGTAAATATACAGTATCTATTGTTTTAGCATTCAAACCTTAAAAAAAGACTGTATGTTACAAAAACAATATACACATAGGAGCATTTTTACCTTGTACTGCAATTCTTAAAGGGGACACTGAATGTCCATTTTCCACAAGTTGGTACTTTGGTAAAAAATTCCTCAACAGTCATGTAAAACAACATGTTTTTTCTCTGTCAAAAACAGCTCCGTGCACAGCAACCAGTTTTGGTGCATGTCTCTTTAAATGATAATGATGTTTAAATGACGTTTATTAAACAAAATGATAATGAGCCCCTCTCTTTCGTTTTTTTGTCTATTCGGTTGACCATTACCATCAAAAACAAAAATAATACACTGCGTCCTCAGTAGCTCTGATGTCAGGAGAAAATACTTATGTTTACTTTTACATCCAGCTACAAAACACCTGCATTGCTTATAAGACGTTGTTGTTACAGCTGCTCAAGCATGGAGAAAATGGTGGACAACGTACAATGGCTAAGGGCAGAAATATGGAAATACGGGAAAGTCGTTCAGAGGCTGTGGGCGGGGCTTGAACAATATGATGTCATACTACTCAGAAAATCAAAAGGCTTGATAACGGAGTGTTTAGGTTTTCTGCACATTGAAAAAATGAGTGAATGATTTATATGCAAACACCACGTAAAAGGGAATGTCCCCTTTCATAAAATCATCATAATTTGATTTTCCAGTGAAATGACAGACCTCTATCTGGTGACATATGCCAGACATATGTCTCCAATTGTTTACTTATTACAACTTACTGAAATCTCACATTCAACTAATGTCTCCATCCATGGATGGATAGAAGTTCCCTACATTCATTTTCTTTTATTGATTCACTCAGATCCGTGTCAAAATTGGAAGAAACTAATTCTGTTCATCATAATACAGTCTGTACTGTAAATGCATCCAGATGTGTGAATCTTACCAGAGCCAGGCATAGTGCTGTTTGTACTGCAGTTCCTCCGGGCTCTCTTTACCCTGTTTCTGTAGCATCTCCAGCTCTGCTTTTCGACCCTGGACAATTACATCTAATTTAATCTCATGATTTATGATCTTAATTATAAAGCTAGTCTTATTCTTATACATCTGATTTAAAAAAAAAAAAAAAAAAAAAAAAAATTCACCTGGAGAGCTGCATTGAAAGCCCGGCTCATGAAGCCCCGCCAGGCCTGGGGCAAGAGCAGAGAGCGATGCCATTCAGATGGCTGGATGTTCACCTGAGAGGAAAAAATTGGAAAAAAAGTGATTAATTAAAAGATTAATTATTACAATTGTGAATATTTATACATTCACAGTTATGATATATTTATCATTGTACAGATTGTAATCAAATATATTAATATTTCATGAAACAATCAAAAGCATAAATAAATAAAATCATTACTGAAATTTTTTTGAATTGAATTGAATGTAAATCCCCAATGACAAAACTGATAATTACAAACAAACATACAAATGCATTTAAATTAGTTTGAAGGTATAGTTCACTTAAAAATGAAAATTACCCATGACATTTACTCACCCTCAGGCCATCCTAGGTGTATATGACTTTCTTCTTTCTAATGAACACAATCAGAGTTATATTAAAAATGTCCAAGCTTTACAATGGCAGTGAATGGCTCTTGAGATTTCAAAGTCGAATAAAGTGCATCCATCCATCATAAAAAAGTGTTTCACACAACTCCGGGGGTTTAATAATGGGCTTCTGAATTGAAGCAATGCTTTTGTGTAAGAAAAATATCCATATTTAAAACGTTCTAAACCATAATCTCTAGCTTCCACTAACTGTAATAAGCGCATTGGATATTTTTCTTACACAAATTTCTCACAAATGCATCGATTCGCTTTAGAAGGCCTTTATTAACCCCCTAGAGCTGTGTAAAGTACTATTTATGATGGATCAATGCACTTTATTGAGCTTCAAAATCTCAACACCCATTCATTGCCATTATAAAGCCTGGAAGAGCCAGGACATTTTTTAATATAACTCTGACTGTATGTGCCTGAAGGAAGAAAGTCATATACACCTAGGATGGGTTAAGGGTGAGTATGTCAGGGGGTAACTTTCATTTTTGGGCAAACTATCCCTTTAACCATAATGAAAATAATACAATTAATATAAAAAACAAAAAAAACAAAATGTTTTATTAATACATAAATGTCTCCTCTCATTTTGATGTAAAATAACATTTAAATGAAGTGTGTGCTGGAAGGTACCTCATGAATAAGGGTGGCTAACATTTGTTGATAACTTCTCCCTCTGCTGACAAGGAAGCGGGTGATTGGACGTCCATCTTTGTCAGTCTGAACAGGAAGGTCATAACAGAGTAGAAGCCCAGCTGAAACAGACCAATCAAAACCAACATACTGTTTGTTTATTTAATACACTAACTGGACAAACACAGAATTATGTTACTTCAGTTGTGACAAACATGCATTAACTAAAAGAATTTTAAGATGCACTTTAAGTACCCACATTACAAAGACAAATGACTCTTGTACAGTATATGTACCTGCTAAGCCAGGTTTCAGACCCGGCTGCTTGTTCTTCTCGTATGTTTTCAGCATAAAAGAAGGAATTCCAGACGCGGTTTTCCCCTGGTCAGAGCGCAAATTCATCCCACTCAGAGCTGAATGGTACACGCCGCGGGGCATATGGGTCATCTCCTGCCTTACTAAAGCTGTTAGGAAAGTCTCAAGGGCTGCAAAAGAAGACAAAATTCATGAATTAAGTAGGTGTTTGTTAAAGGGTAAACAACACATTACATTAACATTTATACAACAGCAACAGAAGTCTTTATTATAATCATAAGTTTAAAATATATTCCATATCGTTTAATTTATGTAGTTGTTGCTGTGGGTTTGCCATGTTGCATATTGCAGTGCAGTACACTGAACCACACAGCGTCAAGTTTTATTCATTCAGCTACTTTGAATACATTACCTCGGTAAAAATATGGAAATAAGCTACAGTTACATAACAGTAACTGTGAAATGATCACACCTTGGGTCTATGATATGTAAAATTTCAGTACACAAAATCTGTCCTAATTTATTTCTTCTGCCACGGTAAAAATACAGCCAGCTGGCTTGTTATCTAACCAGATAACAGCAAATGTATCGCTCATATAATCTTATATAATGAATTAGCAGAACAGGTAGGTTAAGTATTAAGTAAACAACCCAATTAATATTCATTAATAATGTAATAGATCGCTATAGGACACCAACATAAACATCAGTCATTCAGACTGTTTCAATTCGTTCAGTGACAAGAACTGACTTGCCTTTTTTTTTTTTTTTTTTTTACAAAAATTCATTTTAGCCTGATATTTCCAGGTTTTTATGACTGGAGGGTTTGCGTGCAAAGAGAGTAACAAATACCTCCTAATATAAGATCATACAAAGACTATCTTGAAATGTAATAATTAAATAACTTTGAAAATTGAATCTGAATCAAATAACTCAAAACATTTTGAATCAAAATATTCTATGACAACAGCTGTTCTTGTTTTAAAGAGAGAACATGCTCTCATATAGCAGAGATATACACATGAAACAAGAATCAAACAGTGTTGAATCAGTGTGGGTTTTAAGAAGCAAAAAAAAAATACTTTTCTGCACAAACTAACGCACAAATTGAGCCAAAACGTAATGTATTAAAGGCATAGTTCACCAAAAATGAAAATTCTGTCATCATATACTCATCCTCATGCTGTTCTGAACCTTAATTTCTTCTGAGGAACACAAATGAAAATACTTTAATTAAAGTTGGTAACCAAACAGTCTCTGTTCCTATTGACTTTAACTGTATGGTTTAAAAAATATAATGGAACTCAATGGGAACCGAAACAGAAAAAAAGAAAAAGTCATACAGGTTTGGAACAACATGAGGGTGAGTAAAAGATAACAGAATCTTTACAAAGATGCCCCATCAACACCATTGTGCTCAAAAGAATTAGTCAAAATGCATGTTTTGTGATTCAAAAAACTGTAAATGCAAGTCGACCTATATTTAAAAACAGTCTGTTAGTCACCATAATCTTATAATCATACCTGGTAAAACAGACTGTGGTGTCAGACAAACTAGCTTCACATATGACGCCCCTGGTACTGAAACATCTTCCTCCTTTTCATCCTCATTTTCCTTCCCTTCATCCTCTTCTTCAGGCTGCTTTGGTACGGGTCTGGCCTGTCAGCCAGATCATATCACCATTACAGATATACCATATATATAAAGGTGCAGAAATAATGTGAGGATACTTAGCAAATTTTCTCACCTGTTCTGGCAAGTGTAGGATGGTGTGAGACGACTCAGGGTACTCAGAAAGAGCTTTATAACCTTGGGTTGCAACATCCAGGTCCTGATGAAGCCAATAAAGCTTTAAACATTACTGTTTACTTATAACTGCTTGAGAAATAGCAAAATATATCGCATAAAACGCCACAATGACTTTTCATTAGAAGTTGTCGGATGACTAGTCAACCATCCTGCCTGTCCCTACTGTTCATTACCGTTTGAAAATGTCAGCGCTCACCTGACTAAGAGCGTAGCTCCATAAAACACCGACTGCCTCGTTTCTGAATTTCTGTAAGGAAAAGGACATAAGACCTGAAGTAATTTGTCCCGTTATAAAATGTGGAAAGAAATAAATCATGCTTTTAACTATGAATTCAGACATCGCTACAAAATACCACACTTATAGCAATTAGAAACAGTGTTTGGTGGTCTCGTGCCTCATATTCTTCAGTTTTGACATTTAAAGCAGGTACTAATGCCAGAAGTTCAGCTGTGGCCTTTAGGACCAGGGTTCTGGTGTCACAGCGCAGCTTAGGAGAGAGTGCCTTCCAAGTAGAGATGATATCAACTACCTGAACAGTAAACAGATGAGAGGAATATTCAAATGCAGGCTTCAACGGTAAGACTCGTCCCCTGGCTAGTGTAAGATAATACATATTTAACATGTAAATTACTATGGAAGCCTGTTTCCGCCGCAAAAAAAATAAATAAAATAAGGTAATAAGAGAAATAAGAGTTTTTATTTTGCAATTCTGACTTTTGCAATTGCAAGTTTACATTTGGCAATTTGACTTTTTTTTTTTTTTGAATTGCATAATATAAACTCAAAATCACAAATTATAATGTCAGAATAACAGGATGAAAACTCACAATTCTGACTTTTTTTCTTGCAAATGCAAGTTTATATCTTGCAATCCTGCCCATTTTTTTTTTTTTTTTTTTTTTTTTTTTAGAACTGTGAGATATAAACAATTTTGAGTTATAAAGTCCAGAGAGGGGGAAAAAGACTTACATGTAGTTAATATTTCACAATTCTGACTTAATATTTCGCAATTGCGTTATAAAGTCAGAATTGCAATTCTGATTAAAAAAAGTCAGAGTTTACAACACACAATTCTGACTTTCTTTTTCAGAATTTTGAGTTGAAATCTTGGTATTTTGAGTTTTATCTTGCAATTGCGAATTTATATCACGCAATATTGACTCACAACTGCGAGTTTATATCGCAATTCTGAGAAAAATGGTCAGAATTGCAAGTTTGTATCTTACAATTCTTACTTTGTAACTCATAATTGTGAGTTCATATCTCACTATTTTGTGAAAAATTCAGAATTGTGAATAAAGTCCAAATTTCCCTTTTTTTTTATTTAGTGGATATTTTATTTAATGGCTTCCATACATTACTGTTCAAACGTTTGGGGTCAGTATGTTTCTTTCTTTTTTTTTATTACAACTTTTAATCAGCAAGGATGCATTAAACTGATCATAAGTGAGAGTTAAGTATTTTTTAAAGGTTTCTGTGTCAAATAATAATAAAATAATTATATTATATTATTATAAATATAATCATTATTTCAAACTATTCATCAAAGACAAAAAAAAAAAATCACAAAATATTAAGAATATCTGTTTTCATTATGACAACTGAAGGATCATGAAAATTCAGATTTGTCACAGAAATATATTTTATTTTAAATTGTAATATTTCATAGTCTGTTTGTTGATGAAATAAATGACTATTGATGAGCTTAACAGACTTCTTCTAAAAACATTCAAAAATCACACTTGCCCCAAACTTCTAAACCATATGTACTATACTGTATATTTTATATCATATATACTATTTTTTGATCATGTGCATGCATTTTTATGACTTGCAACTTTTTAGACACACCAGATAATTATCTAACTGGTTAAAATGGACTACAGAATGAATAATAATTCAATAAAATTGTAAACAATATATAATAGTTCATAAAACATTTATTAAAATATTAAGAAATATATTTTTACATTTATTTATATAGTAAATATTAGATTGTTTTATGCTATAGCCAGTGAAAATGCCGGCAGAGCAAATATGAATCTAAAATCCTTTTCGCAAAACTCCTGTTGAGCCTTGAAATTACTATAATTTGCCTCTTTAGGTGGGAAAGCACGTAAGGGCCTGGGTGGCACTGGTCTACCTAATCAAAATCAATAAAAATGCATTTTCATCTTCACTTCTGGTAGCCATTGTGAACCTCTTTACAGGTTCACACAGACTGACCTCAGCCCTACAGAGCTCCTGTAAGGCCTGCAGTGCCAGAGCAGCAGGAGTGGCCTGATCCTTCCTGGAGAACTGCATCAGCGTGTCGGTGATGGCGGCCAGCATGTCTCCTCCGTGTTGGTATGGCCTGGAACAATACGTAAAATGGTAAATCAAGTTACTATGTTACTATGATCTATAACAGTCTAACATATCAGGAGTCAATACAGTGGTAGCTCCGTTTGGAGTATGCAGTACATCAAACTTCTAAATTAACACTGGTTTAATGGTGGCAGATTCTGGGTAAAGCAGACCTTTCTCTGCAGATGTCTCTGACGCAGGCTGCTCTTGCCAATATCTGCTCCCACTGCGTATCTTTTCCCATAACCACTGAGGATTTTTCAAGCTGAGACATCAGTCTCTGCAGGTCCGGATACACACGGTCCTACACAAAAAATACAAAATCTCAAAATCTATCTTGAGGGTAACAGAACTATGTTATACAGTACAGTATAGTGGTTCTACAAAATATTTAAACACAAACAAGTCACATTTGAGCCTGTATGAATGTCACTGCATTAAATGAAATTAGCTTTAGATATTATCATCTCATACAATGATACATATCAATCATACATTTCTAAATACTTATACTAGATATTATAGTAGGATTAGGTATCAAAACAACTTTGCTGATAATCGTTCATATAGGAATATTTCAGTTTAAATGTTCATTTTTCTAAAATACATAAACTGCCTGTGAAGAAATTATTTAGTATTTGTATAATTTTACATTTCATTAATAACAGGGTTCAAACCAAACCATGTCATAATAATAAACAATTGAACAATGAAACTACTAATTGTAAATATTTTGCACTAAAATATATATATACACACATATAATACATATGTACATATAATATATATATATATATATATGTATATATATATATATATATATATATATATATATATATATATATAATATGTGTGTGTGTGTGTTATATTATTTAATATATATGTGTGTATATATATATATTGTGACGAGTCGACTGCCTCCCCCCCTTATTGTCAGCTGCACCCCGTCGGTAATCGCCGCCCTTCACCAGGCTCCCGACGGGAGTGGGCGTGTGGGAGGAGGAGGGGCGCCGAAACATCCAGGTCTGGCGGCGTGTGATGAGGCACACCTGATGTGAATGAAGCCTCATCACCGCCGCTGTTAAAATGCCGAGCGCGCCTCTCCTCAGGAGACCGGTCTCTTCCCCGTGCATGCACGCTGGTGTCCTCGTGGGTCCAGGAAGGGGTGAAGAGGGAACCAGCGCCGCAGGACGAGTTGCCGGACCCCGCGGGTCCGGATGAGGACCGCACCCGTAACGGCTGACGGGCCAGGATGCCGGGCCGTGTTATCCCCCAGAAGCGCCGCGTAGGTGGAGGAGGACGATGCCGCTAGAGAAGCCGCCGCCCCTCGCACCCCGGACCTGAGCGGGGAGCGCGTGCGGCCGCCGGACTCCGCCCCTTACCTGGACCCTTCCCTTTTGGAACACTACCCCTCCTTCACGGAACCCCGTCACTTCGAGGACACCAGATCCCCCTTTTGTTTTGGACACTTTTTCCCCCTTTTTTGGACACTTTGTTTTATTGTTTAATAAAAGCCTCTCCGAGGCCTGACGTCACGCCCACTGTGTCTGTCGCTTTGCTCCGCCCCCGTGACAATATATATACACAAATATATATTAAATAATATAATTCATATTATATATACTTTATTAATTAATTACATGGCTCAAATCATTAAGTTACCATTATATGAAAAAAAAATTACTCAAAGTGTTATTCTAAAAATATATCATGAAAATATTATTTTTAATGAATTAAATTTGTATTAAATTAGTGGACTAAAAAGAAAAATTTAAATTTAATAATATTTTAATAAAATTTTAATAAAATTTAAACAATTATATTTTGAAGCAAAATCAGTCAATTTTTATTTATTCTTTTTGAAAGAAATTAATAATTTAAATCAACATGGAAGTATTAAATTGATAAAAACTGATGGTAAAGACTCAAATAAATGCCATTCTTTTTAACTTTTTATTTAAATAATCCTGAAAAATGTACCACAGGTTCCAAAAAATATTAAGCAAAAAAAAGTAACTTTTTCAAAATAAATATTAAAAAACATTACGTTAAATGCATAATTTTACGAAAAAAAATTATTATCCTAATAACTATTACCTGAAAATATTTATCATAATGAGACATTTTAAATAAAACAGATTTTTAATTATTAATGCATTAAATTTGAAAACAGAAACTGCCTAGACTTGAATATAATAATATATAACAATAATGATATTTCAAAGCATAAACAAAAATGGTAAGTAAATTTGAACTAAATACTGAACATAGATATTCAACATAAGAAATGACCAGAATCAATGCATCACAGACATTTGACAAAACATAGAGAAGAGCAGAACAGTTTTAACAGATATGAGCATTAACTGCACCTGTTTTTGCCATAACAGAGCTAAGAGGCGCAGAGCCACAGGTCTCAGTCTGGATGAACTGCCCAGAGTTTGAAGAACATGAAGCACCTGCGGGATACAGAACTGAAACACAAGAGAGATCAGTCAGGATAAACACACACAGAGGCACAACAATGCTAAAACATACTGAGCAGGACCAGGTATATGCAAACTTAGCTAAAAGCTCAGTTTAGTTAATATATGCCAACTTAAATTACTCAGTGCTTTTATGTTTTTAACGCTTTGCTTGTGACCTACAGGCCAGGATGTGTTCTGCTGCGCTTTTAAAAATAAACGTATCTCACAGTTTACAAAAAGCTCAAATTAAAGACTACATTAAAGGGCAAACACTGCCACCCACATTCAAAGGCTGATGATAGAGCGCCGAAGCATTTAAAATAAAGATGAATAACATCAGCAAAAAAAAAAAAAAAAAAAAAAACATCTCCTCTCTCATTTACTCTAACTCTGCAACCTCCACAATGTGTTTTGTTGATGTAGCATTTTACTAGCAAGCAAAATGTTACAGAAGTACACATTCGCCATACAAGATTTATGAATAATGCGTATTGTTAGCGGAATCAAATAAATAACAATGGCGCAGACAATGGTCAGGTTAATGGCTGGAGTTGCCTACAGTGCAGGTGAGCTGTTGCCATAGCAACAGGGGAAGCAAAATATCCCAAATCCATGCAGACGCACTATATTCATATTTTGTGGAGCTGTGCTGCAATATGCTGTAAATGGATTCTTAATTTTGACTGTCATGCATATTAACATCTTTTTAATGCAATTAATTAACAGTGACTGATTAGCTATCTGCACATTTAATTAAATTAAATGTAATTTAAATTCCAATTATTTTTCTTGGTAAAACTTTGAAAATCAAGAAAACACCTTCGCTGAAAAATATGTATTGATTAAGTTTCTAATTTAATATTCCCTCATCAGGTAAACAGTGCATGCTGTGCATGCTAATGACCGTACCTTGTGGGTTCCCAGTTTTGGCAGAGTGTAAAGAACAGAGTGAGACAATGCTGGATCAGACACTCTGCTCAGTTTAAACATCAGGACAGGAAGTAGACAAGGCACCTAGACGTAAAATGGAAAAACAATTAAGCAAACAATTAACTGCAGACCTACCAAATACACCTTCATGCACATACAGTAAGACAAATTTAAAAAGAATGGAATATAAATAGGCCTTCTAGATTTGAAACTGCTTTTAAAATCCAAAATCTAGTGGCCGATACTAAGAAAGCCTCTCTCTCGGACCGAAAAAGCAAAAGAGGGGAACGGACAGGAGTAATTGGTTTGATGACCTCGGGGGAGCTGGAGGCAGAGTAGGGGTGGAGGAGATTACTGATACTGTGGAGCAAGTCCATGCAGGGCCTTAAAAATGAATAGCATTGTAAAATCAATTCAAAACATCCTGGTAGCCAGTGCAGTGAGGTCAGTACAGGAGTGATGGGATCTATTAGCATCGGTCAGTCAATATAGAAGCATAGCTTCCACATTCTGAACTACTGGAGTTTAGAGAAGGTCAGATATACACTGCGATATCTGAGCGTGATTTTAAAAGACTAAAAATGCTACATTAAAAACCTATTAATTGGTTAACCGTAAGTTTCCCAACAATATATATAGTGAAAAACTGTATTGGACATTACATGCAATTTTACGGTAATATACCATTTCTGGAAGTGGAAAAAGAAGCGTAAAATGACATTCCCAGAATTCCCTGCGTTGCACTTCACATTTGATGTTTTTTCATTGAAACATTATATATCGCTGTTTTACCTTTTTTGTTAAGGGTGTTTGATCTTCTTTGCATGTTCACTTTGCATAGACTGAGCTGGTACTTCTGCAGCGATGTAGGATGATTTTGAAATCATTTTGGAAGTTGAGGGAGAAAAGTTTTTCGACATACCCTAACTGTCTTGAACCAGAATACACAGAGTTCAAGCAGAGCAAGACAAGACAAGCTTTTGAGATTAAGTAGCATATAAATTGTATTATTTTTATGAAAATAAATGATTGTTTTGTTAGATAAGACCCTTCTTCCTCGCCTGGGATCATTTACAGCCTCATTTGGGATCGTTTGAAGCCGCATTTTAAACTGCTTTTTGGAAGTTCAAACTCAGGGCACCATAGCAGTCCATTATATGGAGAAAAATGCTGAAATGTTTTCTTCAAAAAACAATTTCTTTACAACTGAAGAAAGAAAGACAAGAACATTGTGGATGACAAGGGGGTGAGTAAATGATCTGTAAATTTTTGTTCTGTAAGTGGACTTCTTTAACATGATATCAGTTAATGAAATTATGATATTTAAATGTACATTTAAGTTAAATCTGTAAAACCTAAAATGTTGCTACTGTATTTTTTATAGTGAAATTCTACAAACACAGCTGCCAGTTTTTACCGTAAATTATACTGATTTTTTACAGTGTATATTACTGTTAAAAAGTTATATTATAAAAGTTTTACTTGTAGTCAGTAAAAAATGTATACTTTCATTCAGCAAGAATGCATTACATTGGCCAAAAGTAAGTGTGACCATACATTTCTATTTTTTTTACTTTTCTGAAAAACAAAATGTTTCACAGTTTTACAATAATATGAAGCAGCATAACTGTTTTAAAAACTAATAATAATGAGAAATGTTTCTTGAGTAGCAAATCAGCGTATTAGAATGATTTCTGAAGGATCACGTGACACTGAAGACTGGAGTCATGATGCTGAAAATTCAGCTTTGCCATCACAGGAATGTGTTATATTTTAAAATGTATAAAAATAGAAAACTGTATATTAAATAGTAATAATATTTGACAAAATTACTGATTTATTGATTTGTAATCAAATAAATGCAGGCCTGGTGAGTGTAAGAGACAGAAATGTAATGAATGCATGAGTAATCATGCAAAAAAAAAACTGTGAGGGAACAGAAAAAAATATATGAGCTCTTTATAGTGACTGTAAATTTTAAAAATTAAAAATGGGGTCAAGACACTGCTGTTATAGGACCTATAGTTGATTGCCAGCAGTAGAAACTTAGCCAAACATAATCATTTGAGTTTTATTTTCATTAAGCTGACAGAAATTAAATGAATCATCATCAGTCGCTCACAGGGCATTCTTAACTTCCAATCCTTTCAAAGAGCTCTACAAAGAATTAATTAAAAATGAAAGCATGTAGGACAAATGCTCTTGAAAACCACTATATTAAAACTACAAACAGAAAGAAAGAGAGAGATAGGAATGAGGGATATGACAACAATCAAGCAATAGAGAAAGTACAAAAGCAAAGCAAGTAACCATCCTCATGTCGTTCCAAACCACAGTGACTTTCATTTCTTCAGAATAACATAAGAAAAGGATATTTTGAAGAATATTTAGTTTTTATCCAAGAAACAACACTGGACCCCAGAGACTTTCATTATATGGACAAAAACACTGAAACATTCCTCAAAACATCTTCTCATTACACAAAAGAAAGAACATGATACAGGTTTGGAACAAAATGATGGTGATAGAATACAGTTGAGGTCCGAAGTTAACATCCCCTTTCAGAATAATTAAAAATGTTAATTATTTTACCAAAATAAGAGGGAAGGAAAAACCATGCATTATGAGCCGAGTTTTCACTCCTGGCTCTTAATGCATTATGTTTCCTTCTAAAGCATCAATGAGCATTTGAAACTTCTGTAATAGTTGCATATGAGTCGCTCAGTTGTCCTCAGTGTAAAAAGATGGATCTCAAAATTCACACAGTCATTGTTGGAAAGGGTTCAAATACACAAAAATGCTGAAAGAATTTGTGGGACCTGAAGGATTTTTCTGAAGAACAGCAGGATTCAGGTCAGTAATAAATTAACAGTAGCATGCATTTTGTATGATCCCTTATATTTTGGTAAAATAACATTTTTTATGATTCTGAAAGGGGGATGTAAACTTTTGACCTCAACTGCAGTGCTTGGGCAGTTTGACCAAAAAAAACTGCCTGTGTCGTTATATGATTCAGAATGCATGAAACAGTTGCAGAACCACTGCACGCTTGGATCCAACCATGCTACATACAGAATGAGTAGAACTTCTAAATTTGAATGGTCTGATCTTAGCTATTTGATATTATGCTATATAAAACATCTGAACGAAACCAAAACAGCAAATTGGCTGAATGAAATGCTGATGCTGCCACTCTCTGACAGCAGGTGGCGCTTATGGAACAGCAGCGATACAGCGTTTCCTTGGTTACCGCTGTAAACAAAGCAGCGCTGTTTGTTTAAATACTAAGAAAATACCATGTAAACTTTTCTAAAGATACAAAATGACCACAAATTTAACGGTAAAAAACTGCAAAAATGCTACAGTAAAAACCTGTTAAATGGTTAACTAAGTCATCCTGCTATATACGGTAAAAAAACTGCACTGGACATAGCATGTAATTTTACGGTAGTATACTGCGTTAATAACCGTAAATTGACATTCTCAGAATTCCCTGCATTACATTTTTTTTTATCAGTTTTGTACATTAGGGTTGCATATTACATCTAATGTTGTTAAATTAATGTTTATTGCATTATTTCAGTTTCATGTGTTACTATGATGGTGTTTAGTGTTTGTGTGAATGACACTGTGCACCTTCTATGTATGTTAGTATTTAAAAGCTGCTTGTGATGGGCTTTGGTTCATCATGTGACTCACCACCTGCTTTTGGTGGTTATCAGAGTATTACAAAGGTACAAAACAGATTTCAAAACAGGTGGTACATTAACATTATATCAGTTAATGAAATTACGGTTTTGAAATGTGAATTTAAGTTAAAACCTTAAAACTTAAAACAGTGCTGGGCAATTCCAGCGTTATGGACATGACATATAAATGCTTAGAGAATGTATGTGTTACCAATATACCGAATCTGTTTATATTTTAATAAATCCTTGTTGATTGAGAAAAAAAAAAACAGTCTATGCACAAGGTTTTGGTGTTAAAAAAGGGAAATAATCATGCGTTATGGATGTAACAAAAAAGGACACCGTTTTTGAGAGACTACATGCTTTGTAGGATTTCTGCTAATTAAAATGCACAAACCAGATGCAAATGTACTGTTATGGATGTGACAATCCTGAAAATAGCACTTACCAGACTGGAAAATAAAAAATTGCTTTAAAAACTTTAAGAGACCTCACATTGATATTTGAACCACCAAATGATGACATCTGTGGTACCAGTATAGTAAAAACCTTTGGTAAAAACTTTCTTGTTAAGGCTGACCTTTGCATGGAATTACCTTGTTACTGAATTTTTTTTACGGTAAAATTCTGGCAACCACAGCTGCCGTTTTTTTACTGTAAATTTTACTTTTTTTTTTTTTTTTTTTTTTTTTTTTTTTAACAGTGTAGCCTGTTCTCACAGTGAACAGTGAGCTGTTCCAGAAATCAAGCAAATAAGGAAGAAAGCAAGAAAAACGAAAAATGAAAAAGACAGGCCATATCAGCCATGTACAAAGAAATACAGGCTTTTAAGTTCAGAAAATAAAGAGGCTAAAACAACAGATAATCAGGAAAATCACTCATGACTGGTTACCAAAGAACTGCCGGAGCCAATAACGTAACGAGACATGCTCATCGCAGCGAGGGGCTGATGGAGGAGGGGTGGGAGGGCAAATTCTTATTCTTCTCACCCACCTCATTCGAGTTAAACCGAGCAAGACTGTCACAAGTTATCCATCTCATGCAGCGGGCGAGGAACGCCAAAGAGCCCTCGGCTTTGAAGTTCATTCCAACAGTTGCTGCAATCCTCTCCAACCGTCTGACTAACACCCTGTTTCTCTCTTTCTTTATTTTCTCAAGCTGTTTTCTGTAGCATAAACACTGCTCGAGAAGCTCCTATAATACTAAAAGACTGGCCCAAGGCCAGTGTTTCAACAGCTCAAGCAAAATAAAAAATGAAAGGTATGTTTGACTTCAGGAGGAACTGAGGGGCTACAGTTAACAGTGACAAACTAGTGAAAACCTGCGGACCATGTGAAGGACCTGAAAACCTTCTCTACCTGAATTGAGGATTATGCCCTCAAATCATGAGTACATACCCAAGAGCTGCTTTGCTAATTCGTTTCATGTTTTTGGCATCAAACGAAATGCTTTGCAGTGACTAAAGGGGTCTGCTGGTTTATATCGGAGTCTTTTGCTCTGGGAAAACACAGCTCACATTCCCACAAAGCCAACGTTATGCATAGATGAGTAACCAACAAAACTCAAACTCATCCTGGGCTTCTTTTGAAAGTCTTCTGGAGGCACCTGTGTCAGAGATTAATTCAAAACCACATCCTCCAAGACCTAGATACATATCAAGTTTAGATCCCTTGAGGCTCAGACCTAGCCTGAGACTCTGACCAATGCCTGTTGGTACAAGACACTATACTCACAATGGAAAACCTAACTATTATTGACTGTAAAAAACCATTTAGCATCTACTTCCGCTATGTAAAGGCTATTCAAACAGTCAAACCATTTACCAAACAGATATGAATGTCAGCAAAAAAAATAAAAATAAATAAATAAATAAAATAAAATAATCAACATATAAAAAATATGTAATAAATACAAAAATGAATCCCTCAAATAAATAAAATATTGTGAGAATATATTCATTTGGAAAACTTATGTTCACATGAATGAACTTTACAATTTCAGTAATGTTAAGCTGTTGCAAGTAAGGTTATTTTCATTAATTCAAATTAAAACCATAAAAAATACTTACTTAAAAAATAAACAATAACTATGACTAAAATTATATTTTACACATTATATAATTTTATTTCGGCTAGTTCCCAAATTTAGTTGGTACTGAACAAAACTACAAAAATGCACAACAGAATTACTAAAATTAAAAAATAAAAATAAAAATAAAAATAATTTTAATTTTTAAATATATATATTTTTTATTTAAATTAAATAGTTTTCATTAATATTTTGAATTAGATTTCATTACAATATTAACTGAAACCACTATTGTCCATCTATGATTCGGAGATGCAATTAAAATATTAATATTTTAATTATTAAAAAATGATTAAACATTCACATTACTAAAAAAAAAAAACATTATTCAAAAAAACATTTTAAAAAACTATTCAAAATTACAAAAATGCACTACAGAATTACTAAAATAAAAATATATATATATTCATAAATATACATACATATACATACATACATATAGATATATACTTTTTAATTTAAATTAAATTGTTTTTATTTATATTTTGAATCAATCAAAAATTAACTGAAATTATTATGGTTCATCTATGATTCAGAGGTGCAGTTAAACCTTAAAAAAAACCTTAAAATGTGGGACTGAATGTAAGGTATAAACCTTATTTGCCACAGCAGTTGTCAATGCCTTGAAATCTGCACAAAATTCAATGTTGCTTAAGAAGAGAGCTTGAAATAAACGGGACAAAAACACAAATCATAAACAAGCAATTATTCACCAACTAGAGAACATTAACTACATTATACAGAAATAAAAACCGTATTAATTAAAAAAAAAACATATTTACACATCTCCAAAAGTTACCATGCTTTTAACAAGAAACATTTACATAATTAAAATGCAAGGGTTTATTGGTATTTCCCCAGCTGCAAACCGAAGGTGTAGCGATACGCTCAATGGTGCTTCGTTTTAATAGCCTTAATAAGGTTTGATTATGCAATATTTCTCTTGTCGCCAGAAAGAACTCCTACATTAGTGTGGCCAATTAGATCAAGCATTGCACACAGGATTCAAGTAAAGTGTTTCTAACAAGGCTAATAAATGTGTAAAGAGGGTTTTAAAAAACATCACGTAAAATATACTATCTTTCCTAATTTATCTTTAGGATTTGTAAAACAATTCCCTAGACAAGACTTTCACTAATAGACCCTCACTAACCAGGAATACCAGATCTTTTGCTCTCTTGAGAAGATTTTTAACCCTTAGAGAAAGGACACCATGGCAGTTGTTCTAACCTCTAATTGGAGATTAACCCCTCAGCCCTCTGAAACCAGCATAACCTCTGACCCACAGAGCAAGACAATTAACAGGTTTAATGAATGGGGATGAAAGAAAGCTCTAATCACATGTTTTCTAGTTAACCTAAAGGAACACTCCACTTTTTTGAAAATAGGCTCATTGTCCAACTCCCCTAGAGTTAAACAGTTGAGTTTTATCGTTTTCGAATCCATTCAGCCGACCTCCGGGTCTGGCGGTAGCACTTTTAGCATAGCTTAGCATAGATCACTGAATCCGATTAGACCGAAAGCATCTCGCTCAAAAATGACCATATATAATGACGATATTTTTCCTATTTTAAGGGGTCATTGGATGAAAAGTTCACTTTTTCATGTTGTTTGAACATTAATGTGTGTTGGCAGTGTATGTACAAATCTACCCTATAATGATAAAAATCCATGCAGTGGTTTTTAATTAATCTGTAAAAATAATATCCCCTTTTGCAAATCGAGCCATTCTCAGACGCCTGTCAGTGTGGCGTCATACCCACTGAGTCCGCTCCCGCGATAGTTGATTGACATGAGCGTCTTACCTCAGACCAGCTGTAACAGTCCAGTAACCTCCATTGTTTCGATGCTGGAGCAGGGGCGTAAGTTATATTGAGGGATTGAGGCGTTGTGTTGCTAGATGTAATAATGAACATAGTGGTCGTCATTTACTCCCGACATCTGAGCCGCTGAAGATGCAGTGGATTACATTTGTATGTGAAGGGAATGCGGCTCCCGATCTACATATATCCGTCTATTTTCGTGTGAATCATTCGTGATCCAGCTTCACTTACAGCATCAGTTAATATAAGTGTATAAGCGTTGTTTATGAATCTTTGCAATCGCCTTTCCTTATAACGTGGTAGTTAGGAAGTTTAGCGGCTAAACATGGCTAAACGTGGCTAAATGCAACTAAAGTAAACAGGCTTGTCACTCCACAGAGGGAAGAGAGGGGCGGGGAAAGCAGAGCTCATTTGCATTTAAAGGAACAACCCCTTAGAATGAGATGATTTTTGCTAAGCTCATTTTGGCAAGGTAAAAAGGGTGTTGTCTTATACAACCATTGAGAATTTTTAACCAAAGTATATTACAGACTTTTCATTAAGACCCTAAAGAATCATATCAACTTGTGGAAAATGGGCATCCGATGACCCCTTTAAAACTGGACTCTTCTGTAATTACATTGTGTACTAAGACTGACGGAAAATGAAAAGTTGCGATTTTCTAGGCTGATATGGCTAGGAACTATACTCTCATTCTGCTGTAATAATCAAGGAACTTTGCTGCCTTACTATGGGTGCAGCAGGTGCAATGATATTACGTCAACTCTGCATCTACACAAACTTAGTGTAGAGTATAATGAGAGTATAGCTCCTAGCCATATCGATTTTATACACAATGTTTCTTTGTACGCAATGTAACTACAGAAGAGTCAAGGTTTAAATATAAAAAAAAATCTAAACTCTTTGGTCATTTCTGAGCGAGATGCTAACGGTCTTATTGAATTCAATGATCTATGCTAAGCTATGCTAAAAGTGCTACCGCCAGACCGGCGATCGGCTAAATGGATTTGAAAACGGTAAAACTCAACTGTTTAACTCTACGGAAGTTCGAAAATTAGCCTATTTTCAAAAAAAGTGGAGTGTTCCTTTAAAGGAGAAGTCCACTTCCAAAACAAAGATTCACATATAATGTACTCACCCCCTTGTCATCCAAGATGTTCATGTCTTTCTTTCTTCAGTCATAAAGAAATTATGTTTTCTGAGGAAAACATTTCAGCATTTTTCTTTATATAATGGACTGAAATGGTGCCCTGAGTTTGAACTTCCAAAATGCAGTTTAATTGCGGCTTCAAACGATCCCAAATGAGGTTATAAACGATCCCAGCCGAGAAAGTAGGGTCTTACGCGGCGTAGTGATTGTTTATTTTCATAAAAATAATACAATTTATACACTTTTTAATGTCAAACGCTTGTCTCACTCTTCCTAAAATGTTTTTGTTCCGTTCATGACAGTTAGTGTATGTTGAAAAACTCCCATCTCATCTTCTCCCTCAACTTCAAAATCGTCCTATATCGCTGTTTTACCTTTTTTGTTAAGGGTGTTGGATCTTCTTTGCACGTTCACTTTGCAAAGACTGGGTCGGTACTTCTGCAGTGATGTAGGATGATTTTGAAATGATTCTTGAAGTTGAGGGAGAAAATACGATTGGAGTTTTTCGACATACCCTAACTGTCTTGAGTCAGAATACACAGAGTTCAACGAGAGCAAGGCAAGACGAGCGTTTGAGAATAAAATGTATTTAAATTCTATTGTTTTTTATGAAAATAACCAAATTGTTTCGCTAGATAAGACCCTTCTTCCTCGGCTGGGATCGTTTACAATTGCATTGGGATCGTTTGAAGCCGCATTTTGGAAGTTCAAAATCGGGGCACCATACCAGTCCATTATATGAAGAAAAAAGCTGAAATGTTTTCCTCAAAAAACAATTTCTTTACGCTTGAAGAAAGAAAGACATGAACATCCTGGATGACAACGGGGTGAGTACATTATATGTGAATCTTTGTTTTGAAAGTGGACTTCTCCTTTAATGGTCAAATATAAAGCACATCACATCATAATATCAACACAATGATTTTAATCACCAGCAGAATCACTGTGAATATATTGAGAGCATTCAATAAATCACCCAGCCCTAATCGGAAAGCAGCAGAGAGTGAATCTCAGCATCCAGCCAAGGCCTCTAATAAGGGCATAGAGCCAGTGACAGATGATGCATATTCCTCTGTGCTGCAGCCTCCTTGAATATCTTCCTGTTAGTATGATTACAGCAGTCCTGCAGGGCTGCACATCCTCCCTCAGGTCACACACTTGCCATGTTCATGCCTGCCAGTCGTTCTGGTCTCAGTGACTTTCTGTCCACGAGAGCCCTGAGGCATTCTGTAATGAATGTAAGTGGGGAGTACAGGTCTACTGTACCATGATACACCTTCATTTAGCATTTAGCTAAAGTAATTACTGCTCCAGTTTCTAAGGCTGCGCATGTTGCCTAGTAACACTGACATCTGGATAATGGATAGAAATGAAAGCGTAAGATGAGGGGAAAATTGTTTTTCCAATTGTGCTATTTTTTTTTAATGTCTGTCGTTCAAGGAACAATGTGGTGCTCTTAATGTGTAAAAGGAAAATGTCTAAGGACTGTGGTTTTCATCATTACAGCTTAGAGAACTGTTATAAAGCCTTTATGTTTTGTGAAAATCCTTTACAGTCTTGAATGCCACATGGAGGCCAATCAAAAATGACAGAGCATGAAAACAGTTTTGTACATCGGTTTTTGAAAAATCTCTGTGAATCTTGTCTGGAGTAAAGTATGTCTATTTTGTCTAATTTGTTTCCATAACTCCACAATACTGTCATATATTAAACTGACAAACCTCCTGGAGCAAACTATGGTTAAAGAGAAAAAATTGTCATCACTGGCTAACCCTTATGTCGTTCCAAACTCGTATTTTGTTTTTTTCCATGGAGGAAAATCTTTGCCTCCATTGCCACAATATTACTGAATATATAATATATATAACGTATTATATACACTACCATTTGGTAGTTTGGAGCTGGTAGTGTTTTTTTTTTTAAGAAATCTCTTAAAATGTGGTTACTTCACATGATCCTTCAGAAATCATTCTAACATGCTGATTTAGTATTAGATTTAGAATGTTGGAAACAATCGTGCTGCCAAATATTTTTTTTTGGAACCTGTGATTTTTTTTTTTCAGGATTCTTTGTTGAATAACAACTTAAAAAGAACAGCATTTATTCAAAACATAATTTTTTTCTGACAATGTAAATCTATGCTATCACTTTTTATTAATTTAACACATCCTTGATGAAAGCATTATTTCTCGTAATTTCTTTAAAAAAAAAAAAAAAAAGAATAAAAATGTTCTAACCCCAAACTTTTGAACAGCAGTGTATATTGTTAGAAAACCTTTCTATTTTAAAATAAATGCTGTTCTTTTTAACCTTTTATTAATCAAAGGATCCTGAAAAAAAGTATCACAGGTTCCACAAAAATATTTGGCAACATTTCAACATTGATACTAAATCAGCATATTAGAATGATTTCTGAAGGATCATGTGACACTTAAGACTGGAGTAACAGCTGATGAAAATTCAGCTTTTCACCACAGGATTACAGCAGTTACAGCAGACCACAAATCATATTGGACCCATTTGAATTCTACACAGAATGCTATTTTATATGTTGATAATGCAATATTGATGAGATTGTGGCTGTCATAAGCTGTCAAATACGGCTTTACACAGCTCAACGGCTCTGGTCTAACCTGTGATATAAACGAAATGCTACTGGCTATGTAAGAAAGGGGCGGGACTGCTGGATATGTCCCACCCTGCCTTCCTGTTTCAGGTGAAGTTACATCAATACATAGAATAACGCCACATGTTTCAAAGCACTTCAGTGGATCTTTAAATGTTTTTCTTGTGAACTCATTGGTGAATGAATTAAAGATTTTGAACGCCTAAACTTCATCTTTACCAGCCTGAAGCGTTAACCACTAGGCTACACCATCTCCTACTAAGTAATACAGAACTACAGTACAGCAGACTAACAAAATAAACACTGAGATGCAAAATTTACCTTAGCGGGATCAGCCTCGGCGACGGCAGCGGCAGTGTCCAGCGCTAACCTGCAGAGATCCCCATGACTCCTGACGATAACATGGGACACCAGGAGACAAACCGTATCGGGGACATGTTCACAGACAGAGAGTGATGACTGCAGGGAGTAAAGCCATTCCACGGAAGACATGGAGTCTATGGAAATTCGATGTAGGACGCTGGTAGCCATTTGAAGCTCACTGTACCAAGTGCTGAGAGGCAAACTCAGCTGTGTGCAGTCCTGTAGAGGCAAATGCCAAATGTCACACATTACTTTGAAAATCTTCTTTGAATAGGTGTATGATTATTAATGGTACCTCTTTTCGATCTGAGGGCTCTCTTTGAACTGTTTGCAACAGTGAATTAGCCAGTTTAAGGTTCTTTGTGTGTGTTTGTGTGTCTGTCAGGGCCTCCATGAGACTGGAGCAGGACAGCACCTGTAACAAGGGCATCACCAGCAAAGACGCTCCCCAAGGAGGTGGAACCTCAGGAGGGACAATCTTTACAGCTAGCAGAAACGGAAAAAAAGTTATAGTTCACAGCTCATTTTAAACTAGATTTGTTGCCATCATGTTAGGGTCAAGCCAAGACATATACTGTATATTTAAACAGCACTTTAAATAGCAGATTGTTTCAACAGCTTCACAATAATAAACATTTTATTTGTATATGTTGCAATCAGCATGAAACTCAGCAAGAACAAATAACAAAAATACAATTTCTGTGCAAAAACTCCCTGTATTTTCACAATTTTCTGTGGAAACTAAGCTAGCTGTGTCAATATGATGCAGTTGGAATAGCAAGAGGGGCTTTACCGAGCTCTAGGAGGGCGGTTTGTTGAGAGGTGGAGGCGCTTAGCAGTAGCAGAGAGATTCCCATGATCACTTGCTCAGGCGGGAGTTCCTACAGTTAGATAGAGCGCAATCAGACAAACGGTTTGACACATATGGAGCCTCCGAGGGAAAGCTGAATGCAAATTGCTTGAAGCTAGAAAACGTTGTGCAAACAGAACCATTAGAAAGATGAGAGGAGAAGATTTGTTGAGATCACACTGAGAGTGCAACTGGAGTAACGCTAAAATTATACTAATTTTCGCTTTGAAAATAATGCATTTTTGAATCTGAATGACTGCAATTAAACAGCACTGATTTGAATAGAGGAATAAGTAATACGTATAACACGATGCAGAAAATAACACAGTAATTGTGCATTCACCTCTGCATGTGCAGGTATTATCTGATGGAGTGTGTGAAGGAGAGACATTAGTTCTCCTCCTAGATGAACACTTAGCTGACAGGCACATAGGAGCTGAAGAGCCAGCTGGGTCAATTCCTTTCTCCAGATGCCTGGATTGGCGAGCAGAGCCGACGTCAGAGATTCAGCAAATGAGCTGAACTCGACCACTGCTGTTACACTGTCCACCTGATGGGTTACAAGATGACGACACATTGATTGCAAACTGGGTATAGCATGTAAACAGAGCGTGATAAAAATGTTTAAATGGATATTTCAGCCAAAAACGAACATTCTGTCATTATTTACTCACCTCATATTGCTCTACATTACCTATACTACCACTGAAAAGTTTACCAAGGCTCCATTTATTTTATCAAAATACAGTAGAAATATTGAAATATTTTTACAGTTTAAAATAATGTGACATTTTTTAATGTATTATGTTGGCTTGAGAAAACTACAACCACCAAACTTGGGACAGACCTTCAGACTGGTCTGGCCTGTTGTGCTATATCTTTTTGTTCAGACAGTTTTCATAAACCAGACTATCAAAACCACAAAAAAAACAAATCCCAAAGACTTTCATTGAGGGAGTGAAAACTTTGTACAATGAGACTTATGTTGTATTTAAGCTGTCTATTGCTCTAGTAAAGCTTAACAACTCCCTACATATAACCCTGCTGAAAAAAAACAGCTTAAAACAGGCTAAGCTGGTTGGCTGGTTTTAGCTGGCCATCCAGGGGTGCGTTTCCCGTACGAGGTAACTCGCTGATTAACCTCCATAGTACGATGCATTGTTGTGGAAACGAACTAGCTAGTCATGACTGTTTCCCGAACGCTGTCGCATCTCCGTCGTTTGAACCACATTAGTTGAACAATGTAGGGCCCGTGTTAATGACGTCACCGAATAATAACTTGTGTTATTTAACTGATTAAAGATCTCTAAAATGCAGCTATATTGAATATGGCACCTGATGACTAATTTACTATTTTTTGTTCCCTGTCATTTCGCTTACTTTGATGTATGATTCATCGCGGGTTCCCTCTTATGTCATACACATTTATGCGCATGCGCACTATTCGAAAACAGCGCTTACAGAGGAAGCTTAAAAATACATAGATTAAAACGCATTTATATTTAGATCGAGTGAAAGATATAGGTTGTACTGCATGTTAGCTTGCGTATTGTAGAACAAGAACAAGAGCATAATTTATTGAGCCCATATGTCTTACTAACAAGGAACTATGCTTCTAACCACAGGTCGAGAGCTATAGTTCCAACCATGTAAGTTTGTGACGCTGTTTGCGAATGTTCGCTTTAACTATGGTTTCGGGAATTGTTGAACTATGTTGGTAACGACGGAACTTGTGACCATAGTTGACTAACGATGCTTTTGGGAAACGCACCCCAGGCTGGTCTTGGCTGGTCAGGCTGGGAGACCAGCTAAAACCAGCTACTTCCAGCTTAAACCAGCTAAAACCAGCCAATGGACCATGTTGGTCTCTACTGGTAACTGGTCACCTTCTCTTGGTGGCTTGTTAAAACCAATAAATCCTAATGGAATATGTCCCAAAACACACTACAGAGAACCATTTCTCAATGGTTTTAATGGTTAAAAGTTGATGGTTTGTAATGTTTGTAATGGTATTTGTAGTGAACCCTTAGACTTTCCTGTGATGGTTCTATTGTTTTTTTCAGCAAGGTAAGCTGGTTGGCTGCTTTGGCTGGTCTTTGGCTATTTTTAAAGTGGTTTTGGCAACTTTTTGGCTGGTGTTAGCTAGTCAAGCTGGGAGAACTGCTAAAAGACCAAGCAAGCTAAAACCAGCTATTTTCAGCTTAAACCAGCTAATACTAGCTTAGGCTGGTTTTAACGTGGGTTTTTTGGTAAATCAGCTGGTTTTAGTAGTTTTTTAGCTGTTTTTTGCTACATCAGCTGGTATGAAGCTGTTTTTTTTCTGAATCAGCTGGTTTTTCTTATTCATGTTAGCAACATGTTAAATCACGTTAGCAACCATTCCAATTACCCTAGAAACCCCATAGCAACACCTTAGAAACCACACTGAGTACCTCAGCAACCATACAGCAGCTCCCTACCCCAAGTACTAGTACTAGAAACATGCTAGCAATATGCAAATCTCTTAGAAACATGCTAGCAGCATGCTAATCTTGTTAGAAACATGCTAACAACAATGGCCACGAGGCTGGTTTTAGCTGGTTGTTCCAGCTGGTCTCCCATTCTGACCAGCTAAGACCAGCCTGACCAGCTAAGGAAGTAGGAAAAAACCCTCTAAAACCAGCCTGCTGACCAGCTATGACCAGGTAAGACTAGACTGGATGACCAGCTAAAACTGTTTTTTTTTTCTAAAATTTCAAACCTCACCCTGATGAAATAAAACAGCTAAAACCAGCCTAAACTGGTTGGCTGGTTTAAGCTGGAAGTAGCTGGTTTAGCTGGTTTTAGTTGGTTGTTCCAGCTGGTCTCCCAGCATGACCAGCTAAAGAAGTGGCCAATCTATAAAATCAGCCTGTTGACCAGATAAGAACAGGCTGGATGACCAGCTAAAACCGGCCAACCATCTTAGGTTGGTTTTAGCTGGAGGTTTTTTCAGCTGGACAAGCTTTTACGACTACTTCAGACTTTCAGGCTAAAGATTGTTCTCAAACTTCACTCATCTAGTTTTAAAATGCAGTTTATTCCTGTGATGCACAGCTGAATTGTGACCATCATTACTCCTTCAGAAATCATTCTAACATGCTGATTTGCTGTTCAAAATTGTTTTGCTTTATTGTTATCACAGTTAAAATTGTGCTGCTTAAGATTTTTAAAGTGTAGCGATTAATAATTTGAACCTTCAGTTGAAACATGTTATGGGACAAAGCCACACAGGGCTATGGAGCTACTTCAGCTCAGCACTTTAGAAATCATCCACCATCTTACCAGCATGTATGGAAGCAGGTCAAAGAGGCTGCGAATCAGCTCACGGACCACCCCTGTGCCAGAAGCCCCCTTTTCCTGTAGGCTGTCAGGCTCAGGACCCCCTCGCGGCTGGAGCAGGACCCTGAGAAGGCTGTGTCTGAGCAGAGCATTTTCTGACAACCTCTGAGGCTCGCAGTACAGGTAACGAAGGAACGGTACCAACATTTTCACATATACTGGCTCATCTCTGAAAAAAACAAACAAAATAGACACAATTCCATTTGAAATTGCACTTATCAAATTCACTCTGCCCTGTTATTACACATCTCTGGAAGCATCAGGAGTAAAGGACTGCACATTTTATATAGCACTTGGTTGAGGTTGATAATGAACTTGAATCAGAGTCCATACTTGTCTGTAGCCAGCTGAAGGAAGTCATCAATTTCCTGGAGCAGAGCAGGCCAGCAGTCAGGACGGTTTTCCAGCACTGTGATGTAGGGGTGAGGAAAGGCCCTAAAATTAAACACATAATTAAACGTCAGTATTTGT
This sequence comes from Labeo rohita, assembly GCF_022985175.1. Taxonomy (NCBI): domain Eukaryota; kingdom Metazoa; phylum Chordata; class Actinopteri; order Cypriniformes; family Cyprinidae; genus Labeo; species Labeo rohita. The sequence goes on from NC_066875.1 coordinate 39,856,308, forward strand.
GAATTGTGGTCTCAGCAGTTTGGAGGGAGGTTGGCAGGTCATTCCACCAAAGAGGAACAGAGAGTTTGAAGGTTTTGGAGAAAACAGATTTGCACTGCATCAAATGCTTACCAACGGAGTGAATGGTTGCCGTCAGAAGGAGAGTCAAAACAGCTAATCAAAAGTCCATAAATTAACTGGAGGAAGTGTTATTACAGATTAAGGACTTGTATTTTGGCCAGAAGCAGTATAATTGCGGATTACTGTTTGGACTCTCATTCTGACGGCACCCATTCACTACAGAGGATCCACTGGTGAGCAAATGATGTAATGCTTAATTTCTCCAAAACTGTTTTGATGAAGAAACAAACTCATCTACATATTCTGTCAGCAAATTTTCATTTTTAGGTGAACTATTCCTGCATTGCATCAGGCTCCTTTTTGCAGTTTTCGCTTGGATGTTTCTCCCTCTTATTCAGTGCTGGTGATTAATGTCTAACCTTAATGCTAACATACAAAAGAAGGCACTTATATTAACAAACACACATGCTTTTTATCCTAAGATTAATGAACTCATCCAAATCCCTGATCATGGCGTTTGTGTGCGCCTTTGGCACTGGGTCAGGCAGGAACATATTTTATAAAGCTACCTTGAAAATCCTCTACTTGGTAAACAGTCTTTCAGCACTTAAATTTATGGCCTGGGTCACCTCCAGCCAGATGTTAGGGCTGCACTGAAGCTCTCCACTCCCTTTACAGACAACCTACAGTTCAAACATTTGCTCATCTATCTCTCGTTGTTCCCCGGCCAACTGGTGCAGCCATCACATTATCAGGGTCCATCCATCAGAGGCGGTTTTCGGGCAGACAGCCACAACATTATCTGCCAGACAATGGCTGGCTGACACATTGACCTCCATCTCACTTATCTGAACTGAAAGTTTAGAGCGAGACTGCTTAACCAGAAGAGACGATTAGAACTTTAGCAGTCAAGGAGAATTTGGAAGTTTGAGTCTATAGAAGTTGGACTGAACATACCAGCACCATAGTGAATAAAATGGATTTTATGTTATTTGATGTATTATATTTTCCTGAGTTTGCAGTCTGAAGGGGAAGGGCTGGGATAAATTAATATAGAAAATATTACAAAAAAAACTAATAAATAAGAAATCTTTTACGCCTTTGTTAGACTAATGTTTCCTAGTTTTTCCTAGTTTTTAATTAGTTGGTTAAAAAAGCTCTCAGCCTCCTAGATTATTTAAATCAGTCTAACGAATTGGTCAAATATATATATATATATATATATATATATATATAACATATACTATATTATTATAAATACACTTGGAGTCTGCAAAAGCTTGGAGTCTATATATATATATATATATATATACTGACTCCAAGCTTTTGCATGGTATAGTGTATGTTAGAATAGCTTTTTATTTCAGATAACTGATGATCTTTGAACCTTTCTATTCAAAGAATCCTGAAAAAATCTGAAGGATCATGTGACACTCAAGACTGGAGTAATGATGCTTAAAAATGTAGCTTTGAACACAGGAATAAATTACATTTTAAAATATATTCATGTAGAAAGTAGTTATTTAAAATAGTAAACATATTTCACAATTTTATTGCTTTTGCTGTATTTCGTATCAAGTAAATGCAGGCTTGGTGAGAAGAGACTTCTTTAAAAACATAAAAATCTTACTGTCCAAAAACATTTGAGTGGCAGTGTAAATAAATAAAAAATAATTTTTTTAAAGAAAGAAATACTTTTATTCAGCAGTGATGCATTAAACTTAAATCAAAAGTGACAGTAAAGACATTTATAATGTTACAAAATATTTCTATTTTAAATAAATTATGATTTTTCTATTAATCAGAAAATCATGAAAGAAATGTATCCACAAAAAATATTAGGCAGCACAATTGTCAGCAATGATAATAGGATGCTTTTTTAATTTAGTACCAAATCAGTATATTAAAATGATTTTTGAAAACAGAATTCTGTGACACTGAAAACTAGAGTAATAGCTGCTGAAAATGCAGCTTTGCCACCACAGGAATAAATTACATTTTAAAATATATTAAAACTGAAAAAAAAAAATCATTTAAAATGTAAATATTTCATAATACTACTGTTTTTCCAATATCAAATAAATGCAGTCTTGGAAAGCATAAAAAGGTTTAAAAAAAATGTTAAAAAAGAAAAAAAAAAAGATTTATAGTTTGAGCTTTTCATCTGTCTTTTCTAAGGAAGCAGAGTTGATTTATTCTTCTACAATCCCTACTACACAACCCCACCCTAACCCTCTCTGCTTCTGTTGGATATCTACAGTATGTGGCTTTGTGACCCCAGAGCAGATTGCAGAGGAGCCACCGAGCAGACGGACACAATGAGCACCAGTGGGCATCTTCCATTAATCCTCAAGCCCTCCCTCAGTGCCCACCCGTGCTAAAGGCCAAGCTCCAATCCCAGGCCAGCACAGAACCCTCCACCCATTCATCTTCACACCAGGGAGGAACTCGACAGAGAAGGAGAAAAATGACACACAGACTCATTTGATTCATTATAAAGTAACTCATCATAAGAGGTCATAAAAGCCAGGATTCATTAACATAAATAAACTAACAAACAAAAAAACATGCATGATTAAAGTCGATATGCAAGCTGTAAGTAATGGCCAGAAAGCTCAAAGAGGTCCTAAAATTAATCAAATGTGACATTACAGTAATGTCATGTATTAAAGAAATGTGTAGTAGAAAACCTATGAAAGATTTATGTTATTTAAAAAATCCACATCTTTACATATTTTGTACTATGAGGGCGTCATTATTTCGATGATGTAAAATGGTTGCACTCGGTGAGCTACTGGCGCTACCTGTTGCTATTTTTACTGCAACACAACTCGGAAAAAAAAATACTTTTATGATGAACAGCTACTGAAGGAGCTTACAGGTGGCGATGGATATCGTAGGCTTAAACCAAATGCTGTTTCATCGATTTTTCCCACAATTAAAGCCTCACAGGCCTAAAGTGGAGAGAACAAAGACACAGGTCTTTAGAAAGTTTTTTTAGTCCACTGGCATCTTGCCGTTCTTTTCTCCTCTTCTTATCTCTAGGAAAGCAGTGAAGACTTACATCGCTTCTCTTGTTGCCCTTCAACTGAAAATTACAACCAAAAGACGCACAATGCGGCATCATATCAGTATGTTTTTTTCCAAGTTGTGTTGCGGTAAAAATAGCAACAGGTAGCGCCAGTAGCTCACAGAGTGCAAACACTTCACGTAAACGAAATAATGGCGCCCCCATAGTCCAAAATATGTATAAAAAGTGAATCTTTCATGGGTTTTCCACTACATATTTCAATAGGAGTCATCATTTAAGTTCTATTAAAGGATTAGTTCACTACGAGAATAAACATTTACAGATAATTTACTCACCCCCTTGTCATCCAAGATGTTCATGTCTTTCTTTCTTCAGTCGTAGAGAAATGATGTTTCTTGAGGAAAACATTTCAGGATTTCTCTCCATACAGTGGACTTCAATGGTGCCCCCAAGTTTGAACTCCCAAAATGCCGTTTAAATGCGGTTTCAAAGGGCTCTAAATCAGTGGTTCTCAACTCCACTCCTCAGGGCCCACTGCTCTGCATAATTTTGTATGTTTCTGAATCTGACACACTCAGTTCAGTTCATGGATCTTTCTCCTAACGAGCTGACGATCTAAATCAGGTGTGTTAAATGAGGGAGACATACAAAATGTGCAGAGCAGTGGGCCCTGAGGACTGGTGTTGAGAACCACTGCTCTAAATGATCCCAGCCGAGGAAGAAGGGTCTTATCTAGCGAAACGATCGGTCATTTTCTAAACAAATTGACAATTTATATACTTTTTAACCTCAAACACTCGTCTTGTCTATTCTCTGCAATGCGCATGCGAACTGTGTAATCTGGGCCAATACAGTTAGGGTATGTCAAAAACACTCCCTAGATAAGACCCTTTTTCCTCGGCTGGGATCATTTAGAGCTTTTTGAAGCTGCATTTAAACAGCATTTTGGAAGTTCAAACTTGGGGGCACCATTGAAGTCCACTGTATGGAGAGAAATCCTGAAATGTTTTCCTCAAGAAACATCATTTCTCTACGACTGAAGAAAGAAAGACATGAACATCTTAGATGACAAGTAAGTTTGAGTAAATTATCTGTACATTTTTGCTCTGGAAGTGAACTTTTTCTTAAAGCCATGCAAGTCTTAATACCTGGGGTTCCCTTTAAGGAATCCTAGAAAAACGTATCACAGTTTTCACAAAAACGTTAAGCAGCACAACCATTCGTAACTGTGATAGGAAATGTTTCTTGAGCAATAAAAAAACAGCTTTGCCATCACAGGATTAAACTACATTTTAAAATATGTTACATTAGAAAACAGTTATTTTATTAGTAATCTGTATTAAATAAAAACAGCACTGGTGAAACTAAATAATTAATGAAATAAAAAAACTATACAGTTCAAACTTTTGAATGGTAGTTCGACCGTAAGACGTCTTTATTTAAACAGTAGTGTTACATCATATTCTGTTGCCCATAGAAAATAATTTTGTAAGTTTCAAATCCAATATGACTAGACATGGGCATGAATGAGAGTTTTGAGAAAAAAAAAATTGGCAGCAGCTGTTGGAACTTGGAAAAGGCACTCACCTAATTGAATATGGACAGGTGAAGCTTGCTCCGTTATCCCGCTGACTTGCCTGGATCTGTAGCAGCCTCCCCACCACTTTGATCAGCCCTTGAACATTCCTGCCCAGGCAAGAAACAAAACAGTCAACATCAGCAGATACTACTCAATAGATCCACAGACACATAATCCATCATTCAATGCATACAATCTGTAAATACTAATTAATCTGCTTGGTTTTGAAACACAAACAATCACTGCAAATATGCAACCTAAAGTAATAAGATCCAATATAACAAATGCACTCATTTTTTAAAATTACAAATTGCATAACATCTGCTTACTGAAAGACAGAATGAGAAAAGCTATATTTGAGTGAGCGGTTGTGACTGCAATGGAATGCTAGTGTACTACTACCGCATACTGCACAGTGAAAGAAAACACATATACATGCATCCAAACAGTAGTATGCATCAGTGTTTTAGTTGGCGGTCATATAACCACAGTTACATTGCATTTTTAACCTAATATTGCATAAAACTATCTTAGATCTTGGCAATGTGTTTATGATGTGTTCTGAGATTTCTCAACAAACTGGAAATAGAAGGTCATTACACTTTGGGATTCAGTGTGTTCTGGTTAAATGTTAGATGTTTTAGCCAATGTAAGAGGTCATTTGGTTCTTAAAATCATACTTTGCACACTTTGCATACATACTACATACAGCAGAAATAGTGGTAGTATGCTATTCCTAAAGTAGCCAATGACATATTGGGATGCAAGATACAAAGCTCTCATTCCCTAACTAGAATACAGGTGGAGTGTTTCTCATACATTATAAATCACCTCTGCGTGACAACATGTGCTGTGTTTTCTTTCATCCCTCCTTCTCGGCTCTCTCAAGTCAGACTGTACGTTTTTCAGCTCCTATGGGTTTGATTACTGTATATTTTACCAGGAGGGAAAACATAACTCCACGGTGAAAGGAAATTCATCTTACCAGCTTTCATCTAGGCTCTTTCGTGAGCCTGGTACGCATTGCGCATAGCAAAGCCATAATGCTCCAGTTTTCTACATTTCAATCAGCGTATGTACTGTACCAAGTTATTGATGGATTTTTTGGGACAATGTGCAAGAAAGAACAGATCTTGCTGAAAATAATTGTGGCACTTAGTGCCCGATGAGCTCTAACTGACGGTTACATAATGCTGAAATGCTAAAGTTATTGTCAAAGCTGCCAGTTCTCACAACGGCAACGCAGTTGTTAATATTTCATGTCTTCTCTGTACTCTCCAATCAATAAAAACAGCAAAAGGTTAAAAATACAATAAAAAATGCTGAGGTCGTTGACACAAGAAGCACCAAATTAGTTCCTTTTGTTGTTGATTTTCAATATCCTTTGGTAAAATATCTTTTACCATAAACACCATAAGCAAAGATTTGACTGCACAAAGTAACAAAAGTTTAAATTCTCAGATAATTAAAATAAAGTAAGCAAATACGCAAGTAGTGAGCATGTAAATAAATAACTGTTGACATAAATACAGTAAGTAAATAAAGCAAATATAGAAAATATAGAAAATACAAAAATAAAAATAAACAGAAATAAATAAATACATACATAAAGTAAATAAAGCAAATATAGAATATATTAATACAGAAAATATAATAAATATAACAAATATAGAATAAACAGAAAACACACAAATAAACAGAAATAACTGAATACATAAAGCTAATAAATAAAGCAAATATAAAAAATATAGAACATATAAATATAAAAATAAACTAATATTAATAACAAATACATAAAGTAAATAAAGCAAATACTGTTAATATAGAATATATAAATACAATAAATATAAATATAAACAAATTAAATAAATAACTATATATATATAGATAGATAGATAGATAGATAGAGATAGATGGATAGATAGATAAGCAACTAAAGAATATACCAAAAATATAGACTATATTGATATAGAAAATAAGCATAAAAAATATTAATATAATGAATACATTAAATTAACATAGCAAATATAGAAAATCTAGAATATATAAATATAAAAATAAACAGAAATAAATAAATATTTATATAACAAATATATTAAGTAAATAAAGCAAATAGAATATATAAACAGAAAATATAGAAATAAACAGAAATAAATAAGTAATAATATAAATACTTTAAGTAAGCAAATAAAGCAAATACAGAAAATATAGACTATATTAATATAGAAAATATAACAATAAACAGAAATAAATATTAATATAACAAATACATTAATTAAGACCAAAAAGCAAATATAGTAAATACAGAATATATAAATATAGAAAATGTAAAATTAAACAAATAAATAAATAATAATATAAATACATTAAGTAAGCAAATATAGAAAATATCGAATGTATAAACATAGAAAATATAAAAATAAACAAAAAAAGTAATAATCTCTTCATGTGCTTAAATTTAAAGTAAAAGTGTAAAGTATGTCATATTTTCTCACCCTCATGATGTTATTTTTTTCCATGGAACAAAAACGTAAATATTTTTAATCATTACACGACTTCTGCCACACAGTAACAGTTCATAATGATGCAAGCTTCAAAAAACACCCAAAAAAGAAGCATAAAGAGTATCCATAAGCGTTTTGCGCTATATGACTTCAAAAGGGAATCTTGTGTAGTCATATTGACTATTTTTATGGTGCTTTATGTGTCTTTTGGGTTTTTTTTTTAATCATTTCTGGAGCTTGACAGCCTCCGGTCACTATGAACTGCTGTTGTAAGGCAAAACTGGCATAGCAATATATCAAAAATATCTACTTCTGTGCTCCACTGAAGAAAAACAGCATACAGGTTTGGAATGACATGGGGGTGGGCAAATAATGACAGAATGTTTATTTTTGGGTGAACTATTCCTTTCAAATTCAGGTCTGTATGATGAAAGGGAATATTGTGTGGGTAGCTGCTCCGTGTGACAGTGATGACAGCAGCAGCCGAGTGTGTGTGTGTTTGTGTGTGTGTGTGTGTGTGTGTGTGTGTGTGTGTTGGAGACACATGAGCTGACTGATGGAGCAGGCTGCATTTCAGATGCGCTTTTTCAAATTTCTGAATATGCAGATGTGCACCCTCAGTCTGTTGCTTATCTTCATCCAAGAGTCCAACTCAAAGGAAAAAGGAAGTGCGTAGGCAGATAACTGAGGTAATCCTCTAAAAACGCAATACACTAAGCACATTACAGAAGCAATCAACCAATAAAAGCATCTGTGTTTGTTTGTGCTTTAGGGTTAGATTTATATATAGAGAGAGGGTTTATACACTTGCCCTAAATTATAAACACCAACTGCAACTGATTTCTAACAGCAAGTAGCAAATCGTTTTGTCCTGCTCCAACTTTTTATCCTAAAAGCAGTTTGGGGATAAAATACAGTGACAGCAAAGACATTTATAATGTTACAAAATATTTCTATTTATAAATGTTGTTCTTTGGAACTTATAAACAAATCATGTGAATCCTGCATCACAGTACGTTTCCACAAAAATTCCCACAAAACTATATTTTAGTCTGTGCTGTTATAAAGTTATACTTAATTATTTTTTGTTTTTTTTACTTTTTACCAGTCAAAAGTTTTTAATGTTTTTAAAGTCACTTCTGCTCCCCAAACCTGCATTTATATGATCCAAAATACAGCAAAAGCAGTATTATTGTGAAAATTTTTTACTATTTTAAATAACTGCTTTCTATTTAAACATTTTTTTAATTTAATTTATTCCTCTGATCAAAGCAAAATTTTCAGCATCATTACTCCAGTCGTCAGTGTCAAATGATCCTTCAGAAATCATTCTGCTGATTTGCTGTTCAAGAAACATTTTTATTATTATCATCATCAATATTAAAAATATTTCAATTTTTTCAGAATTCTTTGATGAATAGAAAGATCCAAAGATTTATCTGAAATAAAAAGCCTTTGCAACATTATACACTATATCATTCAAAAGCTTGGAGTCAGTATAATTTTTTTTTTTTGGAAATTAATACTTTTAATTAACAAGGATGCTTTAAATTGATAACGTTACAAAAGATTTCTATTTCAGATAAATGCTGTTCTTCTGAACTTTCTATTCTTCAAAGCAACCTGAAAAAATTCAGCTGTTTACAACATAATAATAATAATAATAATAATAATAATAATAATAATAATAATAATAATAATAATAAGTGTTTTTTGAGCAGCAAATAATGCAAAAAAATTCAGCTTTGAAATCACAGGAATAAATTACATTTTAAATATATATTCAAACAGAAAACAGTTATTTTAAACAGCAAAAATATTTCAATTTCAATTTCAATTAAATATTTCAAATTACTGTTTTTGCTGTATTTTGGATCAAATAAATGCAGGCTTGTTGAGCAAAAGAGACTTTTTTTAAAGGATTAGTTTACTTCCAGAACAAAAATTTATAGATAATTTACTTAGCCCCTTTGGTCTTTCTTTTTTCATTTGTAAAGAAATTATGTTTTTTAAGAAAAACATTTCAGAAATTTTCTCCATATGGTAGATTTCCACGGTGCCTGCAAGTTTGAACTTACAAAATGCAGTTTATATGCAGCTTCAAAGGGCTCTAAAGGATCACAGCCGAGGAAGAAGGGTCTTATCTAGCGAAGTTAAAGCTTGCGGGCACCATAGAAGTCCAGTATATAGAGAGAAATCCTGGAATGTTTTTCTCAAAAACCATAATTTCTTTACAAAAGAAATTAACATTTTGGATGACAAGGGGGTAAGTAAATTATCAGTACATTTTTGCTCTGGAAGTGAACTAATCCTTTAAAAAACATTAAAACTCTTACTGTTCAAAAACCTTTAGTGTACAGAGCCACATGTTTAAACTCTGCTTGAAAATAAATACATTCTACGACGTGCTTGTCTTTGCATACTGAACTAGGATAAGCGAGTGTATTTTAACATCAAAAGTACATATCACTTGATGCTCTGATGTGTAATTGGTCTCTAAAAAGTGTTTCTACGTTACATGTATTTAAACAAAGGCTAATTCCAGAGTTAAAAGAAGGGAGAGGTTAGTGCCTGAGGATGCTGATAAGGTCCCATCAGGGCTTGACAGGGTGGGAAGGGTGTGTCATGGTTTCACAAAAACAAATCTCATTTAAAAATGCATCTGGAGCCACCTTTGACACTATAATATGGGCTTAAATGTGTCAAAGGAGCAACATTATTGAGTCCAAGTAGCTGGGGGTTTTAAATTGGGGATGACAAGGGATAACAATCTGCATGAGTCTGTGAGAGCCAGGTGTGTGACAGAAGCATACCGTGCTGAGGGCAGGAGGTTAAGGGTGGTGTTGAGCACATACGGCAGATCTGCATGTCCCTGTTCCACCAGTAGCACCAGAGCGTCACAGCAGGCAGAGCGGACAACGGTACTGTCGCTGTTGCATTGCTCCCACAGAGACTCCAGTGCTTGCCCCTGTTGATATAAAACACAAGTTCAACATGCAAAACATGCTACACAAGCAAAAAATACAAGAGTGAAAGTTAGTGAAATTGTGAAAGCATCATAAACTGTCTGGAAAAACTAAAGAGCACATACTTCCTTTAAATAGGTCATTTCGTGAATATTTTATTGTAACTTTCTGAACTCAAAACTTCTGTACTCTTCCTTGAAATAAGTCTGCAAAAAAACAACAACTGCACAAAACTATTAAAAAAGGTTCAAACATTTACTGATGCTCCAGAAGGAAACACGATGCATTAAGAGCCAGGGGTGAAAACTTTTTGAATTTGACGATCAAGGTAAATTGTACTCAATTTGTCTTTCATGAAACATGCAAGTATCTTCTGTTGCTTCCGAAGGGCAGTACTAAATGGAAAAAAATTATATTTCAACAAAATAAGAAAAACTTCATCCAAAAGTTTTCACCCCTGGCTCTTAATGCATCGTGTTTCCTTCTGGAGCATCAGTTAGTGTTTGAACCTTTTTTAATAGTTGTGTTTGAGTCCCTCAGTTGTCCTCAATGTGAAAAGATGGATTTCAAAACCATACAGTCACTGCTGGAAAGGGTTCAAATATGCAAAAGATGCTGGAAAACTGAAGAATCTGCAGGACCTGGAGGTTTTTTTTTGAAGAACAGTGCTCAGTTTAACTGTTCAGGACAAACAAAGGACTCATGAACAACCATCACAAAACAAAAAAACAATCGTAGATCATACAAGTAACCAAGGGTTCCCAAACTTTTGAGGGGGGTTATTTCAGCTTTTGTGTCTGGACTATATGTAAACATCTTTTATGTAAAATATCTTACTCCGGACAGTACTAAATAAAACAATAACATGCATTTTGTATGATCTCTCTTATTTTGTTAAAATTATTCACATTTTCACAGATACTGCAAGGGATTCCCAAACTTTCGCATGCTACCGTACATGTCAGCCACAGCTATTAACCATTCAGCTTCTTGGCTTCGACGTCATTAATACATTTTTTGGCTGTGCGAATGCTAGGGCTGGTTTGCCAGTATCAATTTCTCATTTTAATTGATCTTCATTTTAATGAACTGGGATCTTTTAGTCAATGCTGTTTGGAGTTGATGCCTGTAGAAAACTTCACTAAACATTATTTGCATTTTCTACCATCTTATAATCGCAATAAGCTTTGTGCTTTGTTACGTTAGATATGAAACCTTGTCTAGAAACAGAATTATATAATTAAAAAGTTAATATAAAAACTGCCCAAATGCAATTTAAAATGTTAATACGCAACTCAATTTTGATTGCTGGTTGTCAGATTTGAGTGTCGATTATTAAATAAAGATGATTAATTAATTGTTTGTTTACATAAATAAATTTTATGTTCAGTTTCGTTTTCGGCTTTAATAATAATAAATCATAAATAAAAAAATAATCAATTTGGTGCATCACTAGAATAAATGCATTCTTTTTTTATCAACATATGACTTCATTTCTACCAAGAAGCTAGCATTTAGCTTGGTTATATTTAAAGTTCCCTTGAAATTGATTTAGATCATTAGACATGATGTTATTGTGCTTTGGAAGCCTGTCTGAAAGCAGTTTCCTTAAGAAGCAGCTTCATACACAAACCACTGCCTGTTTAGTCATTGAGTGACTGGACAAAACACTAATTTTACATGTCAAAGGGACATTGATACAGAAGTCCTAAAAGTGCAGCAGCAAAAAAGGCCATTTAATTTGAACAATGTGTCCTAATCGTGATGTGATATGACCATTATATGCAAGATCACAAGAACTTACTTTAGCGCTGGTCTGACAAATCCTTTCATTTTGGCCTTTCTCTTTCAGCACTGCAGTGACCAGCGTCTTCACCGCCTAGAATTAAAAAGCCAAAAAAAACAAAAAACAAACCTGTTCCTTACTGATTAAGCAGAAAATCTGGTTCTTATCTTCACATGTCTTAAGCAAACTAAACAAAAGATTTAATCAAAATTATACATTCACAGGAACGGATTTCTTTAAGACTGACATGTTTTGTGGGACAGATAAGCATTTCATTGAATTGCTGTGGAATTTGAACCTTGTTTTACCTCTAAAAGTGACCCTGGACCACAAAACCTTAAGTAGCACGGATATATTTATAGCAATAGCCAAAAATACATTGTATGGGTCAAAATTATGCCAAAAATCATTAGCATATTAAGTGAAGATCATGTTCCATGAAGATATTTTGAAAATGTCCTACCATAAATATACCAAAACCTAATTTTTGAATAGTAATATGCATTGCTAAGAACTTAATTTGGACAACTTTAAAGGTGATTTTCTTAATATTTTGATTTTTTTGCACACTCAGATTCCAGGTTTTCAAATAGCTGTATCCCGGTCAAATATTGTCCTATCCTAACAGACCATACATCAACGGAAAGCCTTTTTATTCAGATGTATACATCTCAGTTTTGGAAAATTGACCCTTATGACTGGTTTTGTGGTCCAGGGTCAAAAATGTGTATCATCAGTCTGTTTTTGATTGCTTTACCTGAGCTTGAATGAGTGAGTTGGGGAACTCAAACCTCGTCTTCAAAGTTTCAGTCATCTCCAGAAATCACGAATGATGCCCCATACTAAAAAAAAAAAACATCATATGGAATTGGTAATTTAGTCAACCTAAAAAAGGCATTTCCAACCCATTTTACTTGAAAATGAGGCATGCTTTTGAGTAAAACAGGAAATTCAATGACCAAAAATACCAAATCTTAACCAAAAGGATTTGACTGAATTTTGGAACAATTGTCTCTATAGATGACAAGTCACAGGACAGTAGGTGTTGAAAAAGTAAAAGGTGGTTATTTAATAATGAATAATGAATAATTGGGTCATTCCATGGAAATGTCCCTAGACTTTACAGAAATATTACAGTTGAAAAACACTTACAATTTCTTTATAATTTAAAATGAAACAATATTATTTGAACAATTACACCTTCTTGAGCCTTTAACGTGGCAATTTCTGTCACATTAAATAAATAAAACACAATCTCCTTATTTCTTGCATTTTCATAATTTTTCTGTAAATCTGAAAACATGTGCTGAAAAAAAAGAGAAATATTTCATAAAACCTTTAATACTGCAAAAAGAAGGTAACACAAGTGACAACAAAGGTACAAATAATTGCACAAAAAAGATTTTTTAAAAATCATTAAGTTGTCATTTATAAAGCCAAAAGGTAAACTAATAATATGAAATAAATTTTGCAACATCTTGCCATACCAAAAGTGGACATTTCTGTTGAATGACCGAATTAATTATAATAAATGGCATATAATAAAACCAGGAATGTACTGGCAGTGTAAAAAGGTACATTATGCTGTATTTTCTTTTTTTCTTTCTTTTTTTTTTTTTTTTAGATTTTAGAATTTAATGTGTTACTTTCATTCTTTTTAAGTATTTGTGAAATTTACTAACATTTTCTGAGACAAAACTGTTTTGACACCATTTTTTTTTCAGTGTACTGTTCAGAAATTTGGGGTCTGTAAGCATTTTTTAAGTTTTTAAAGGCATTTATTTAATCAAAAATACAGGAAAAAAACAGTAATAGTGTGACATATTATTACAATTTTAAATAACACTTTTCTATTTAAATATATTTGAAAATCTAATTTATTCCTGTGATATAAAGCTGAATTTTTTTAGCATCATGACTCCAGTCTTCAGTGTCACATGATCCTTCAGAAATCATTCTAATATGCTGATTTTCGTCTTAAGGAACATTTCTTATTAATATCACATATTATTCCTTTTAAAAAGTCAAAAACAATTATTTCTTTGATGAGCAGAAAGTTCAAAACATTTGAAACCGAAATCTTTTTGCTGTAAAATTATAAATGTCCTAACTGCCACTTCTAACCAATAAATGTATTCTTACTGAATAAAGGAATTAATTTCTGTCAAACATCTTGCTGACCCCAAATGTTTTTAAATGGTGACATTAAGATTCAAATGATTTGGAAGGAACGGAATTTCTTAAATGTTTTGCATGCAACCGCAAATTAAGTCATATGAAGAATGAAGTCATGGGAACTTTACTTCACATTTTTAAAAGCAACGCTCATTTCCTCAAAGGAAGAAACTGACATGCAAACTGACATCATCTGTTCAAAAACAGCTGTGCGTCCACCTCGTGTTAACGCCTTATCACTCAGATCACAGGTGTCAAGGGATCAAACACGCCAAACAGGTGCAACGGGACAAAAAGCACCTTCAGGGCAATACTATTAGACGAAATAAGAATAACCCAACACCACTTCAAACTGATCTAATCTAAGGTGAAATGAAATAAAGGCCCGAGACACATAGTCTGCTCGCATCTAAACTCAGAAGACACAACCATCTGACAGATGGCACTGGCAACCACATCAATGGGATGCATTATTCACAAGTGACTTTTGCCAAAGCTTCAATGTCCGTCCAGTTGCGGACCGCCGACTCTGGCATCTCATATGTTGTCTCATATGGTCTCCCAGTGTAGGCTAATGGGATTACCAGCCGTTGCTTTGACTGACACTGGCTGATGGCCACTGGAGATTCAGGTTTATACCATGGCACATGGGAGAAAGACAGACAATGCAAGCTCTAAAATGCTGCCCCACCCCTCCTGGGACCGATATCTGACAGGCAAGCGCTGCGTGTGTGCGTGTGATGAAATACCTGCTGTGTTTCCTTACAGCATGACAGTTTTACTACAGCAGCGTTACTGACAGCAAAGTGTGGCTCAGGCAAATCAGGTAAGATTTGAAATTCATAGACTTGAGAGAGTTTATCCCAAAATGATAGAAGCCATGTAGCTTAAATGCTACTATAAAATGGATGTTAACGCAGTTGTAGATTGTAACTTTGTAAGCTTGTATTTTGGAGAATTGTTAGAGATTTATCTGCATTCAGTAATGACAGATGATGGACAACACATAAGGAAAATGACAAAATGTTCTTAAACGATATTTAGACACGTTTAATTTCAATTTTCATATTTTTTTAAAGCCATTTTTGTAGGCAGAGGTTTGTGTAAACATGTTGACACACTAGTTGTTTGGTTTATCAGATCAGTTTTACACACGCTTTTGTCAGCAAAGCAGAGAACTGACACCATTCCAGGGATTTCCAGCCTGTGGCTACTTGTCCACATGCACAAAGGTTTGGGCTCTGGACTGCTTGCTCTGCACTGCTTGTGTGTCCACAATAATGCATCATTGTTTAAGTGATGCTGAGTTTGACTGGCTAGACTTAGTTAACGTTAGCTAGTATAACATATCGGTTTTATGGTACTAACACAATGGACACACGACACAGTAATAACACGGAGGCTGGACACGTACTAAGGTATTTCCTACCACGTTTACATCACTTATTACCATGGTATCACCATCCGATACCATTGTTTGTTAGCATAGCTAGCTGCGAATCTTAATTTAGTTCCGGATTTGAGAAATGAATCGATGTTGTTCAATTCCAAATGTGTATTTAGCAATACGTTCATGTTTATGCTGCCCGCTGTCATACAAAAAACCTGCTAACGAGCAGCTGTCAGTTTCACCATTCTGAGTCACAATGTTGTCATTTCATATACATGCAGGTTGATGTGACAAACATGCTATTCTTACCCAGAGAATTCCTACATTCCAGTGACGTTCAGATGCACTTTGCTAACTTTTTCGCAAAACCCTCCAACCGACAACATGCTTCTACGGCGCGCATGGAGGACCAAACATGCTGCAAAGGCGATACGTTAATCTAATGTCAACGTAATTATTTCTTGACATTTTAACTGCGTACATATATCATGTAATTTATGTTTTTAAAGTGCATTACGGCACTCTCACATTTGAGGAGTGCCCTTTTAACACCTTTCTTACATAGATTGAGGTATTTCTTTCTTTCTTCCGTTTATTATGCAAATGTATCAAATGTCATGACATTTTACACATACAATTATTTTAAACATATACATCACCTATGTACATATATCTTACAGGTAGGTGTTGAAATATATACTTTTGCTCTATATTTATGTTATATAGGCTAGAAAAAAATGTTTTTAATGTTTTTAAAGAAGTTTCTTATGCTCATGAAGGCTGCGTTTGACCAAAAATACCAAAAAATGTAATATTGTGAAATATTATTACAATGTAAAATAACGCTTTTCTGTTCAAATATACATTAAAATCTAATTTATTCCTGTGATCAAAGCTGCATCGTAACTCCAGTCTTCAGTGTCACATGCTCCTTCAGAAATCATATATGCTGATTTATCATCAGTGTAAAAAGTTGTGCTGCTTAATATTTTTTTTTTGTTTGTTTAATATGTTTTTTTTTTTAATTTATTTTGGAACCTGTAATTTTTTCCCAGGATTCTTTGATTAATAAGAAGTTAAAAAGAACAGCATTTTTTATTATTATTCTATCAATAAAGAAACAATATGCACTACCATTCAAAACATTAGTATTTTTTTTTTTTTTAAAGAAATTAACTTTTATTCAGCAAGGATATGTTAAGTTAATAAAAAGTGATAAATTACATTGTTTAAAAAGATTTATATAATAATATAATAATAATAATTATATATATATATATATATTTTTTTTTTTTTTTTTTTTTTTGAGAAACATTACAAACATGTATATGTATATTTTTTACTGAACACTGTAAAATAACAGCTAATCAATTATCAGGTTTCAACTGTAGCATTTTAACATTTTAACTAACTAAATTACTACTTTACTTCCTTTTTTAAACAATAATGTACACACAGTGTGAAACAATTCAGTGTAAATCAACAGGCCATGAATTTATATTAGTCTATATGTGACCCTGGACCACAAACCAGTCTTAAGTAACACGGGTGTATTTGTAGTAATAGCCAACAATACATTGTATGGATCAAAATGATGTTGTATCTCGGTTAAATATTGCTCTATCCTAACAAACCATACATCAATGGAAAGCTTAAACCTAAACCCTTATGACTGGTTTCGTGGTCAAGGGTCACATATATTTTATATATTCATCACTGACTTGGTATTACAGCAAGATAAACTGATAAACGGTAGAAAAACATAAAAATACATGACGATGTAAGACAAAAATCAACAGGAGACTAATCTAACATGCTTAATACGTTGCAAGTAATAAATGACAGTGTTGTTGGGCACTGAAAAGTGGTTTTACACGGGTTAATAGTGGCTTTTCAGTCGCTCGCTCGCCATTGGCTCGTCTCGTGCACCGCACAGACTGCGACTGGAGTGCACGCGCTGACACTCACGCGCATGCGTCTCACTTTACTCCTCAGCCTTTGAAAACTCAGAGAGCTCAATTAAAAGACCATGTCCGCCATCGGGCGTCTACAGTCCTCGGTGTCCTTATTTAAACCAAATTCTCCATGAAATAGCATTATCCCGTGGCCTCAACAATGGCCAGTTCGGTGAGTAGGGCTTTACCTGCTATATCGGTGCGGTGTTTTGGGTCTCCGGCGCCTGTGTTCGTTCTCGTCTGCTTTGGAAAGGCGATTAGACGCATAGGAGGCTTTTCCAGCCATATTTCCATCGGAATACTCAAGTACAGTAGAACTAGTGGAGTCGTGCGTTTCCAGTGTATTAGTGCATGTCTGCAAAAGTGATGCGCTTGAAAGATTTCAAACAAAAGGAGGGCATCCAATCACAAATATTGACAGAATGCTCATTTGAAATCATTTATTCTGGTACGCCGAGGCTAAATAACACCAGAAACTTATGATTCGACTACGAATAGTTATTTTTTGCTTTACAATTGTGCGGCTATATAGTGGTTTTAACACGTAACGTTACGCACTCAACTTGTTCTTTTTATACTAAATAATTGGCGACATGATTATAAAGTGAACATTTGGCTGTTTTAGGGTGCCGTTCAGGTGAAACTGGAACTCGGTCATCGTGCCCAGGTCCGAAAGAAACCCACCGTGGAAGGTTTTACGCACGACTGGATGGTGTTTGTCCGCGGACCGGAGCACAGCAACATTCAGCATTTTGTGGAGAAAGTCGTATTTCATCTACACGAAAGTTTCCCGAGACCAAAAAGAGGTATGTGAAGCGATTTACTATTATATATCATTGTGAATTCTCTTGAATAACAAAGATGGAATGATGTGTGATCCAGACTCAATGCACCTTGGCTACTTGATGCATGCAGGTCGTGCCTACTGTAGCGCTGCAGGGACAAAAAAGTGGTTGTCATTTCTAAAAGAGACCAGTGAGATATATATATATATATATATATATATATATATATATATATATATATATATATATATATATATATATATAAAGGTGCTTTTTTAGCGACAAGTGCATGTTTTTCTTATTACCTTGTGGTGTGGGTAATTGATTTTTCTTTATCTGTGACCACTGACAACGTGCGTTAATCAATGCGCGACTCCTAAAAAGTTTAAAGAATAATGCGCTAGAATAGTGTTTGAATTACGTTAGAACATGCAGAAATTCAGCTTTAGTTCGTAAATGTACATTTTCATCAGAGGAAAGTGAATAAAAGACTGGAGATTCTGCATAACATTTTGTTTTGTAATTTGCATATGTGTTTTTTTATTGCATTATTTGTGGCATAATATTACAAGTTTATGCCATAGTCTGTTGCCACCCATAATCGTTTAATTTAAAAAAAAAAATATTCATGTTAGTTAACAAATGTAGCCTTATACACTGTACCATAATGTGCTGTCTTTGTGAGTCCAGTAGTGCATGGAAAGTGTTACAACCCTCCCCATCTGGTCAGACATGATATTTCCAGATTATAAAACATGTAGATCTATGGCTGTTATATGTAAAACATGAGAACTTACTGATTTAGAAGATATCAATTCTTCCATTTATTTTTTACCAAATTGTTTTCCTTCCTATATTTCGTTTTACATTTTACACATTCACCACAGCAGGGACGTGATTGTGTATGATAGTGATTTCAACCCCTGTAACTCATTCTGACTGTGTTACAATTCCCCCTGTGTCACAATCGTCCCCTAGTTATTATAGTTCATATATACTGTTATTAGACAACGCCAACAACAGGACAGTGAGAGAGAGGGAATGAAAGCATCTGGTGGTCTGATAGCAGGAATGTAGGAGTAGCGGTTGATGAAAGCCTTAGAAGGAATTAATTAAAATATTTGCTGGTTTCCTCCCGTAACCCAAAGTGTTTAAGCTGAGCTTGCTGTGACGTGATAAGTGCATGAAAAAAAAATGCTGGAGAAAGTCAATTGTCATTATACATAGGCGAACAGTTGCTTAATCTGAGAATGTCTTTTGTTCCAGCCAGCTGTTTTTCTTAAGTATTTTGCTAGGTACATGTTTATGTCACGACAACAATAACCACTTGTTTTATCAAGCACATCACAGAATAGTACAATTGCAAGCATTCCTGCATGACAGAGCAGCAGCTAAATTGTTTTGATCCAACATTTTATTTATGTGACGCTTTCTGAGACTGTTTTATTACTGTGGTGGGAAATCAAACCGCAGAGATTGGAAAATTGCACAGAAGGACTTAAGTTTGTTTTGCTTCTGTGGACAGCTCAAGATGCATGGCTTCAAACGTATGCTAATATTTTCCCCATTCCTTTGCGTTATAGTGGCGCTCGTACTATGTGCACCGCCGCAGGTTTGATTTATGCCACAGAGTTGTTGTGTTTACGTAAGATCTGAAGGAGATCCGAACAGGCTCTCTGGCTGTATGCGTGTGATGATAGTGTGTCGAAAGTCTCCCCCACTATATTTATTTTCTCAAAACATTAAATCAGACTATAAATCAATGGAAAATAAAACTTGAAACTTGCTCCTGAAGGTCTTCGTCTCTTCAATGACAAGAAGTACACTAAATGTGGGTTTGCTTAAACTTCTAGCCCCTCTCCCCTTTAATTTGACAAATGCCTTACAGGGGCTGCTGAAAAAAAATGCAAAAGCAGCAGGGTAGATACTTAACCTCTAATAAATCCTGCCTTATGACACCAGCTTTTAGGAGAATCTACCAAACACCCCCTTGGAAGTATACAGTGCACACCCTAAAATGTTTTTGCACTGTGACGAATTAGTAGTCTAAGTACTTCCTGGGGTCTCCAGCTTATAATGGATCTGACAAAGTGTTTGCTTCAGGATGAACTCAAGGAAGAAGATTTGAATCACTTAAGTTCAAGATGTACATACTTTACGATAATGACACTTGGAAAAGGGTTTCCTTCGAAATTTGGACCTCAAATGTCTTTTCTTCCATTCTAGCCCTAATTAGACCCAGAATAAGTCAAACGGTAATGCATAAACACTTTGAATATTTACATTTTCTTCAACACCGTGAAAAATAGACTTTGGTAAACAGCTCTTCTGCATACTCAGCAGATAATTCACAACAGGACTCTCTCTCTCTCTCTTGGTAGAGGGGACGGATACAGAAACCTGCTTTCTTAGACCTAGAATTTATGGTGCGCTTGTAAGGTAAACAGCCAGGCTTATTATTTGGGGTCCCGGGAGGCTACGCCACCCCCTCCTCCCCCTCCTCAGGGCTTTGATCAGTGTTAGCCGGTGTCGAGACGAGCCGAGGGGAAGTTAGAGGGAAACCTTGCGCACAGACGGGCTTGTGTTTGACAGTTTAATACCAACAGTCTCACCATACTGCCCCGAAAGGAACAGCTGCTCACACACTCATTGAGTTCTCCAAAACTCTTTACTCTAGAGGGTGTGTTCTGTGGCAGTCAGTCCCTTTTCTCTCTCCTTGTTTTGTGTTTGAAGTATTCGATGTTACCCCTTTCACAGCTGTTGTAGATTACATGTTGCCTCCACGTCTCTCATGGGGTTATGTGCTTCCTTGTGCCTTTCTCATAGAATGCCAATTGAAAAAAAGTATCCGCTGGACAAAAAGGCTTGTGTTAAAGAGTTAGTTCACAGAGAAATGTATTCACCCTCATGTCTTTCTGAACCAGTATGACGTCTGTTGACTTGCATTTTTATGTATATTCTTTGTTTAAAGAAAGAAAGTCATACAGGTATGGTCATTATTGGGTAAACTATTGCTTTTAAGGATTTTTGATCAGCTCTTGCATGGGCATGGCATGTGATGTTTCTCAGCTTGAGAAATCGTAGCTACCTGGACATTTAAACAAAGGTGGGAAGTGTTTTTTTGGCTGGGATAAAGGGACCGAACAGCCATGATTAGCAGGCATGCTGTGTAGCCTTGGAAACCTGATATTTTGTGCTGGCGCAGGAATAGGGGGGCAACAAACCCAAATAAATGGAGTGGAACATGGACGTTCATTTCACCTGCACCTATCTATGCCAGTTGTACTCTAAAAAATATAGAAATGTCTGGCTTTTGGTTCATGACAAGTCTCTACCTACTATTTTGCAGTGGAAAGCGTTCGTTTTTCTAGTCTTTTAGCCAGGCGCGCAAACATCTAGAGTCAATTAGGCATCCCATTCAGATATATACCAAGGGAAATGGCTGCCCACACTAGGTGAAGAGAGTCCAGAGAGTTTGTGTGTGTGGTGTATTTACTGAATTTTATTTAGCTTTTTTATTGCTGAGGGTATGAAAGAGGGAATGATAAAACAAGATTGTATCATTACATCAGTGGACCATGCCAGTATGTCTCTGAATTTGCTAGACTTGACAGTACACTTGAGCCCAATTGCTGGAAGAGCTTAAAATAACACTATCCTTCTTCTGTTTTACAGCAGCAGCCTTATACAGCTTATCTTTGCTCTCTGGTGTTATATAGTGTGGAGAAAGAAAAATAAAAACAGTCGTTTAATCTTTGTGATGTAAACACAGAGGTGGCTTTCTTACCCAGATGGGAGCAGAGAAAGGACTAAAAAAATCATCATTTTAAGTTTTGTCTTTGGTAATTGAATTATCATAGCAATAAACAAGCGAGTTGTGCTTGCTTGTGGAAAAACTGCTGTGTGGCAACACGTACTGGCCTGAAAACATGCCCAGTATTTGTCCTTTTCTATCGATAAGGTGTTCTGAATGATTTTTACAGTGTTGCTAGGTTGTAGTAAATGGTTTCCAGAGTGTTACCTACTGGTAAGAGTCTGCGTAACAGAGACAGTCCACTCATAAATGTATAAAAATGGGAGAAATATAACACTCAATTAAATGCAACAGTGTCTGGCCACTTTTTCAGCAGCTTTGGCTTCCAGAAGTTTCTTTCCTTCTACTTTTTCCTGTAGAGATTTTTAAAAAGTCTTTGTTAAAGAGTTAAAAGCCATTAACCAATCCAACTAGTTACGAGGTGAATCACAACAATGCAAACTTTCAAAGTAAAACAGTATTTGAAAATTGGTCGAAGAAGATGGGGATAGTTCACCCAAAAATTAAAAATTCTCTCATTAATTACTCACCCTTATATTGTTGCAAACCTTTAAGTCCTTCGTTCATCTTTGGAGCACAAATGAAGATATTTTTGATGAAATCCGAGAGCTTTCTGACCCTGCATAGACAGGAATGAAACTGACACGTTCAAGACTCAGAAAGGTAGTAAGGGCATCGTTAAAATAGTCCATGTGACTTCAATGGTTCAACTGTAATATTATGAAGCTACGAGAATACATTTTGCGTGCAAAGAAAACAAAAATAACAACTTTATTCAACAGTTTCTTCTCTTGCATGTCAGGCTTTTATGCATATTCACAAGAGTGCTGCTAACGCAATTTCTACATCATCTGAAAGCTGAATCAATAAGCTTTCCATTAATGTATTGATGTATTTGTTAGGATTGGACAATATTTGGCCGAGATACAACTATTTGAAAATCTGGAATCTGAAGGTGCAAAATAATCAAAATTGTCTTTAAAATCGTCCAAATGAAGTTCTTAGCAATGCGTATTACTAATCAGAAATTAAGTTTTAATATATTTAAGGTAAGAAATTTACAAAATATCTTTATGGAACATGATCTTTACCTAATATCCCAATGATTTTTGGCATAAAAGAAAAATCAGTCATTTTGACCCATACAAAGTATTTTTGGCTATTGCTACAAATATACCCGCGTTACTTAAGACTGGTTTTGTGGTCCAGGGTCACATATGTCAGTGTAATGCAGACTGATAAATGGAATTTTTATATGGAATATAAAATGCATGCATGCTCTTTAGCTGGACCTTAAAATAGTCAATAGAATTATTATCAGATTTTATTCCTGATTTGAAATATGTTATTTAAAGAAGCTCGAAATGACTTTTACACACCCTCTGTCATTCCTAACCTAACTCTGACTTTTAAGCCATACACGAAACAAGACACAGTTACGGAGATTTACATCTAGAGACTTCACGCTTCAAAAATGACTCAAATATCTTTCATGTGAGGAACAGCGTTTGAAATTTAATTATTCACTAAAAGTCATCATCCTCAGAGAGCTTTTAAAAGCAGCAACTGAATCACTGAGTCAGATTTTTCTGATTTGTAAATGATTCGGCAGGACTGTTCCTGTCAACCATATTAACGATTCAAAAGAGTGATTCATTTCCAAATTGGACATTGTTAGTTCTCTCATGAACGTGCCAAGATAAGAGAGCAGATGTTAACATTATCAGTGAATAATGAGTCATATGGAGCACTTTTATAGTGCTTTGTGTCCATTTTGAAGCTTGAATGCTCTAGTGCTCATTTATTGTAATTGCATGAAAAAACAGCCAGGATACTCTTTAAAATTTCTCACATGGGTTTACAATAACCAGACATGAGGGGTGCATTTTTTTTTTTTTTTTTTCTCCCCCAAACTAAAAATGCTCTAGAATGAAATTATATTTTAGACTCGTTAACAATATTTAGTACTGTTTCATCTCTTTAATGTGCTGATGTGTGATTCATCAGTGCCACTCGGCTCTCCCTTTTGTGGTCCCATAATGATCAGGTCAACATGTTTGCCTGTGGGCATCTTTTCCTGAGACTTCTCAAAGCCTTTTAAGTTTGTGCACCGCTCATTGACTCGGCCAGAGCAGGAGTTAGGCTTGTGTTAGCCTCCTATCTTGCATATGCACAGAAAACCACAGAATTTAAGTCCTCCTCAGGCAAGGTACAGCTTAGATGTCAGTGGGGGCTGCCTTCCCTTCCGCCCCTATTCTTCTGTGCGCTTGCCAGACCTCTTTCCCCTCGACGGGAAGCGATCCATCCTTGGGAGGGAGATGAACTGACTCCCTGCAGAGTGGAATTGAGGAGCGTAGGAATTTTACACTGACAGAAAGTATGATTTATGAAATTGTAGACGTGGGGGTGAAATTGGGGAAGTGCCTTTTTGTCTTTGAGAGACGGATTGCTACTGTCCCTAAAATCTCTGTTTGACTTGTGAAATGCATAATGCGTTAGTGATGATGATGAACTTCTTGTGACAGCTAAATTATTGCAGCAGCTTGTATACACATGGATAAGTATATCTGATTATTGGGTTCTGTCCCAAAGCAGCATCTTTTTTATTTCGAGGTTAATTGCTGAATTTATGCACCTGTCCATTTCGTTTCAGAGCGAATTGCTTAGCTGTCCACTCCAATTTGTTGGTTAAAAACGTCAGTTTGGAAAGCACTACTGCCTTTGTGCATCACATTGAACAGATTGCCAATTACAATACGAGCAATGAGTCTTTACGAGTGTATCTCTGTGCATGGTTTCATTCTTATAACGTAATCTTTTGAAATGATTGTACATTTTATGAGCAGTCATTAACTGTGATTTCATTTCTGGCATGGTGAGCTGTGAGCATCTTGCAGTCTTGTCATTTTCTTGTTCGGCAGCGCGCGCACACCCCGAGCTAAAATAATTGGGTCTCTCTGGCTGTAGTGCATGATATGTCTCCCCCTACATGTGGAATAAATTCTGCCAATTGGGAGTGTGAGTGTCACACATTTCTATTTCCCATCATGCCCGACTGTCAAATCTCTTCGCAGCGAAGAAACTCACCGTGATCTTTTAACCATGCACATATCATTAAACTGTGAAGGCATGGCTGTTGCCAGTGCATACTTTGACCCGTTTAACATGTCACATGTTTGTGGCTTGTAAAAATTCACCATCTTGTTTGTCTTGCATGCACAATACAGCAACTGTTCAACTGTTCATTAATGCAAATATATAATATCAGCCAATCACACGGCAGTAACCCAGAGCATTTAGGCATGTAGGCATGGTCAAAACAATCTGCTGAAGTTGGTTTCATCAGAATGGGAAGAAAGGTGACTTAAGTGAGTTTAAACATGGCATGGTGGTGCCAGATGGGCTGAGTATTGCACAAACTGCTGGTCTACTGGGATCTCTACCAGAGAATGGTCTGAAAAAGAGAAAATATCCAGTGAGTGGCAGTTCTGTGGCTTAAAATGCCATGTCGATGCCAGAGGTCAGTGGAGAATGGCTAGACTGGTTCGAGCTGACCACTTGTTACGACTGAAGTATGCAAAAGAGTATCTCTGAACTACGGCTGTCACTAATTGAGTGGTAATCAAGTAATCTGACGATTAATCGAGTAATCTGGTAATTTTTTTGTAGTAATAAAAATAGACCTAAGAGACAATAGCCTTTAAAATGACTTAAAATACATATATAATAGCAATGAGGCAATAATAGTTAGTGCGAATAAAGTATTGAAAGCAAGTAATCACATAGTTTTATTGAACAAAACTGTTAAAATACATAGGCCTGGTTTCACAGACAGGGTTTAGAAGCCAGGATTAGGCCATAGTTCAATTAAAACATTTGAGTAATTTTTAGAAATGTACCTCAGGGGGAAAAAAAACATTACTAGTGTGCATCTTCAGACAAAACAACTATTCAGTATGTGGAATGCGCCACTTCCGGAATTTTGCTGATTACTCAATACAGATTTATTTTTTAATTGAATACTCAGATAGAATTGAGGAATCGTTGTAGCCCTACTCTGAACACAGAGCACGTCAGACCTTGAAGCAGATGGGCTACAGCAGCGGAAGACTATACAGGGTGCCACTTCTGGCAGCTGAGAACAGGAAATTGAGGCTACAATTCACATGTGTTCAACAAAATTGTACAATTGAAATTGGGAGAATGTTGCCTGGTGTCTTGATTTCTGCTGCGATGTTCGGATGGTAGAGTCAGTGTTTGGTGTAAATAACGTGAAAGCATGGATCTATCCTGCCTTGTATCAACGGATCAGCCTGGTGGTGGTGTAATGGTGCAGGGATATTGGCACACTCTGGGCTCTTTAGTACCAGTTGAGCATTGTTTAAATGCCACAGCCTACCTGAGTATTGTTGCCTAGTTTTCATTAGAGTATCTGGAGATTTGGGTTGGTCCTCATGCTGCACAAAGTGTGACTAAATATAACTCTTAAAATAAATAAATTAATAATAGTGATAATAATATTATTGCACTTTATTTATTTATTTTTTTGTCAAATAAAATAACAAACAAAATAAAGTAAAATAAAGTTTGGTAATACTATTATATTTTCAAATAAATAGGAGTAAAATAAAAATACAATTATTTTATAATAAAATTAAAAATAAAAGGATAATTTTTACTTTTTTGTAGGAATGTTCATCATTTTCAAACCTCTTTTATTTTGGCGGGTTGCCAGCAATAAGCGCTGCCGGGTTTAGTGCTCCCGAAAAGAGCGTCAATGAAATGTCACATTTTTGCATTGTGGTTTGAAAACCACAGCAAATAGCCTAGAATTATGCTTTCAGTTTGAATAGAAATCTTATACGGTATTAGAGTTAGTCGATCTGAAATTGTAATTGTGCATCAACATCTGTCATGTTGAACGTTTGTATCACTCCAGTTGTGGTGGGATTTCTTACAGCGAGTGTCATGGCAGATACCCAAATCCACTATAATTGAAAAAACAATACTGTTTTTGTGTCACGGAATATGTTTTTAGGCAAGAATGTACTTGTTTAGACTTCAAATATGCGGATTGTTAATAAAGATAATGTCTTTTTGAAAAATTGCTTCAATGTTTTCAAAACATGAGCTCCAGGGCATCAGGAGCCATTCAGCGCTCATGAACCCGCTGAGAGCAGCCTTACCTCGGCCATATCTTCTGGAATTTACCACTGGCTTTGATGTCTCTATAGTGGTTAAACGTAAGATATAATTCATTTTGGGTCAATCTAATGAGTCTTTTGTCTCATTAATCTATTATTTGTTCTAGAGCAAATAGTTTTGTCTAAGGGCAAAATCTCGTCAAGTTATATTTTATGTAAATTTAAAGGAGAAGTCCACTTCCAGAACAACAATTTATAGATAATGTACTCCCCTTGTCATCTAAGATGTTCATGTCTTTATTTCTTCAGTCGTAAAGAAATTGTGTTTTTTGGGGAAAACATTTCAGCATTTTTTCTCCATATAATGGACTGATATTGTGCCCCGAGTTTGAACTTCCAAAATGCAGTTTAAATGCAGCTTCAAACGATCCCAAATGCGGTTGTAAACGATCCCAGCCGAGGAAGAAGGGTCTTATCTAGCGAAACAATTGGTTATTTTCATTTAAAAAAAATACAATTTAAATACTTTTTAATCTCAAATGCTCGTTTTGTCTTGCTCTCCCTGAACTCTGTGTATTCTGGCTCAAGACCGTTAGGGTATGTCGAAAAACTCCAATCGTATTTTCTCCTTCAACTTCAAAAATCATTTTAAAATCACCCTACATCACTGCAGAAGTTCCGACTCAATCTTTGCAAAGTGAACATGCAAAGAAGATCAAATACCCTTAACAAAAAGGGTAAAACAGCGATATAGGACGATTTTGAACAAGAGATGGGAGTTTTGTCAACAAACCCTAATTGTCATGAACTGAAAAAAAACAGGTCGGGAAAAGCAAGACAAGACGAGCGTTTAAAAAGTATATAAATTGTCTTATTTTTATGAAAATAACCAATCGTTTTTACTAGATAAGACCCTTCTTCCTTGGCTGGGATCGTTTACAACCGCATTTAGGATCGTTTGAAGCCGCATTTAAACTGCATTTTGGAAGTTCAAACTCGGGGGACCACAGCAGTCCATTATATGGAGAAAAATGCTGAAATGTTTTCCTCAAAAAACATAATTTCTTTACGACTGAATAAAGAAAGACATGAACATCTTGGTTGACAAGGGGGTGAGTACATTATCTGTAAATTGCTGTTCTGGAAGTGGACTTCTCCTTTAATGCTGTATATCAGAGCACTGAATTACTGAAGTGCCTTTGTTGTCCCTATGTTCCCCATTTAAAACTTGATTATAGTACTTAGTTATTTTGACTACATTTCAAATTTTAATATTTTCCATTGAACGATTATCAACCACAACTGTAATATTGCTGTGCACATACTTGCTCATTTTAGTCTGACTTCTGTAATCATCTGTATTCTTGTGAGAATCATTCACAGATCACTGAACAGTGTGTGCCATATAATGGATAGCTGTCCCAATCATTCCCTGAAATATGACCTTTGACAACAGCAGTGCTTTCAGTACAGTTTTAAAGCGCTTATTCAAGAAACACAAGACAGACGGTAGTTTGGAACTAGCAAGACTGCCTGAACGGCCCTGTAATTGTTTTACGACGCTGCAGAAATTATACCACCTTGTATAGGTGATGCACAAAGGGCTCTGTAGCCATGAAACTCCAGACTGCCTCCTATGCTGGCATGAAAGGAGCGGAAGAGGGAGGGAGACACAGAATGAAGGGAGAGGGCAGGAGGGGGGAGGCTTGTGAGCAGCAGTCCAAAACAGGAACTGGGCCATAAATGCTGATTTTCCCCCGGTTTGGTGAGTCAAAGGGGGTGAGGGGGAGACGGGGAGGAGGAAGTGGTTTATTGAAGCATGGTTTATAAGGGCTGTCTGTTGGCAATTCTTTCACTCCTTTGCCTTGTATGCGTGCATGCCATAAAGCATTTGGCTCTGTCTTTTCTTTCCTGCACTCCTGGAAGTTTATGCTTGCATTTATGTTCCTGGCAGAATGCAAACAAGAAAGTGCATGTAATGCATTAGTCATGTTTGTCTAATCAGGTGTCATGAGGATGCAATAATTTGGCACAACCTGAAGTACCAATAAAAACGCTAATGCAGTTGTAAATAGTGCTAATAGTTTTTCAAATGCCAAGCAAGAGTGAAATCACAATTGAACCAGGTCAGAATAAATCCTCTGTACTGGTAATGAACTTTTTTTTTTTTTTTTTTTTTTTTTTATTCAAAACAGCTCCGTGAGTGTTTAGCAAGGCGGGTTTTGATTTATTCACCGTGGCCGATTCGCATGCGAACATGGTTAAATAAGAAGATTGATTTTCACTTTCCATTCTGCCATCATCTCCACGGTCACTGTGATTTATGCAAATTCTTTGTATGCCTTCAAAATCGATTGTTGTGTGGGATTTTAGGCACAATTAGGAAGCACAGTACTGTTTTTGTTGGTTTTTTTAGCACAAGGCGACTTTAATTTGTAACAGTGCTGCTGGCAGAGATGTGAGCCTGAAATCTGACCCACAATTCTGTGCTCTCACTGAGGGGGAATCCTGCCATGGTCATTGTCCACTTGGCAGAAAGCAAAAAGTGTAAGCTGACCCAAAAACATGGCTGGGAAAACCATACACTGCCCGATTTGTCATAAATTCCACAGTTTGGCATAAAAAAACTGGGCTCGCTAAGATTGTAAGTTTTTCCACTTTTTGAGCTCCATTATTCCTTTGTAAAGGCTCAATTATCCTATTTTTCATACTTTTTTTCATCTCAATTTTAGCCCTTGAAGGCTAATGAATATTATATAAAAATATATAATATATTTTTTTAAAGTCCAAATTTCTTTTCTTTTTTTTTTTTTATTCAGTTTTTCCTAATAAATAATATTTTATTTTATTTTATTTTATTTTATCAGTGGTTTTCAACTGGTGGGTTAACATTTTTTTTTAAAAGCTCTCCATATCTCTTTTTATGTCAAAGGCTATGCATCTATTATCCTTTTTGGCACAGTGTTGACCCTCTGTGTTGGTTTCTGAAGCAAAACCACTGTATTAAACCTCCAGTCTAATGTTCTTTATTCCTTATTAGATGACCGATGACTTTCCTAACAGGGAATGTTGCATGTACACTAAAATCAATGCAGGGTAAGTGAGCTGAATGATTTCATCATCTATCCATGCCCACCCTCCTTTGCTGTCATGCCTTAGGGGAGAACCTTTGATCCACAAAGAAAATGAAGCTTCTTAAGACAATCTAAAAGAGTATCAAACATACTCTGTCTCAAAGGATCTTCTGCACAAAAGTGGATCTTGAGTTTGCTGCTGAGGTACAAAGTAACAATATCCCCATTTATCTCAGTGAAGTGTAATTCATTCTTCAACCTGAAAAGACTTGAACTGCTGAAGGGAATTGATCTTTCATTTATATGAACCCCAGAACAAACTGAATGGTATCCATGTCTTTTCCTATCTGTCTCTCTTAAAGTCAGAACAAATGATGGGAAGGCTTTATTGGCATGAGTTTTATTCTGTTTTGTCTTGTTTGTTTCTTGTTGTTGTTTTTTTCTGGATTCTTCCAGGAATCTTTTTGTTTGTCTGTTATGTTTTTAAAAATGTAAAAATTAAATTTTTAAAAATTCTGACATTTTAATTTTGTCTTTATCAGTTTTACTAATTCAGGCCCTATGGTTTCCCCAATGCAGAAAAAGCAGATGGAATCACAGAATCCAGTCATAAAAAACAGAATTTACTGTATAACACGGAATGTCATGGAATTTGCCAATTTTTGAATGAATGAATCAAAGGAGATCAGTACACTTAAATCATATATATATATATGCGATATAGACTAGTCTCTTTGAATATTAAGCTGCAAAAAGATTGTTTAAAAATGAATCCTGCCTGTCTCTGAGTGAATGAATAGCACAGACGTGCGGTTTCATTTACCACACATATACTGAAGCTTGCATGACGCTCGCAACGCTTGTAGTGTTTTTAGCCTCTGCTGCCTCAATGTACGAGTACATAAACACATAAACATAATTTCCAGCGCTGCTGGATCATCATATCATATACAAACAGAAACTTAAAGGTCTTCACAGCAACCTGTCAAAATAAAAGTTTAACTTGAAGAAACTGTGACAGAAAAAATATGACTTCATGTAATAGTAGTCCTACTACTAATGCAATTTAATTAAAACATAATTTTTTAAGAAACAATCACACAATTTTTCTGTTTGTTTTTTTTTTTGTTTTTTTTTTTTAACCATAAATTTCTGTTGTGCAGCACTTTGCCAAAAAATGGAAAGGTTTGTTTAATTTTCATTTGATTAAAAGGTAAACTAATGTTTTATGCCTTCATTTATTTACCATAAAAAACAACAACATAGCATTTCTAAAAATAATAATAAAAAAATAAATAAATACATGCTGTAAATAAATAAAATAATAAATTAATTTGTTGTTGTTAGTGTTGGTGGTAAAATCAATTAATTAAAGATCATTTTGATTATTAAAATTTAAATAAATGGAATCCAGAAAATCAAAATGGAAAACACAAAATAGAAAAAATAAGAAATATTTCATAGGGCCCTAAAAGTATAATTTTTGTTAAACTTTTAACAAAAATAGTTCTGAAGGAAAAAAACAACAACAATTAAACAAATAAATTAAAATGGAGAAAAAAATGGAATTTGGGAAAAAATAAAATGGATTTCACAGGGCCCTAATTAATGCAACATAGGCTCGTTGGAAATACGTGCCTTTATGTACATTTCTGCAAAACTGAAAAAACATGCCTGTATGTACGAATCACTGCAGTTTCCAGTTGAAATTAACAGAGGCGGTAAAACTGACAACTTTTATTTCATTTCACACAAAGTGTGATTTACACACAGAGTTCTGATTAATAAAGCATAATTTTCACGCAGACTTATTATGGTTTCAAAACAATTTTAACATCCTGTGCGATTTGAAAAATGATACATTTGAATATTGTCGTCACGCATACGGATTCATATGCGTGAGTTTTCTATTTCAATAGGTTCGCTTGGTAGCTCACGCAATATGGCGTAGCACTTCAGTGATTAAGAGCTCCGGTACAAACCCTGTGAAACTAGGGCTACGACAAAACAGCTCAAATCCGCATAAAGTTAAAATAGCATAGCTACATCAAGCATTTTTTATATCACGCTATCAATAGGTTTGGAGTTGGGTTTGGCATCTGGGATATTTCCAACACGAGCATTAACCTTTAGTGACACTATCCGGATATTTGAATCCTGAACAGCCGCAATACATATCTCAAGCAGCGTTACAAAACGCAGTAAATTAACATAATAAAAACGTGCCACGGTCACACATTGAACGTGTGTTTTAGCACCACTCTCTGGACATTTCACTTTGAAACTGCTGTGAAATGTGCAGTACAGTATGTAATTAAGATGTGTTGCAGAAATGTGTGTAGCCTGGGTTGAACTAATACCTCCACTCCTCCTATATCGCTTTCTTTCTCCATCTTTCCACCCACCTTCCCTTTTATCACATCACAATGGATATAAATAGGGTAACATGTATTGCAAACTGAATTAAGTTAAATCTGTATTAGCTATGCAAAATGTGTAGGCCTTTACATAATTGTCTACATTAAATAAACACAGCTGGAAGGCAGTGATTCACTGCCATATTATAATTCATTGGTGAAATTAAAACTGTATCTGCTTCTCTCACAACGAATGTTAAGTTATAGTTAAGGTCACTGGATTGAGCATTAATTCTCAGTTTCTCTGTCACTTTTATGACATCACTCTTTGTGGGCGGAGCCTTGACTAATTCAATGCAGAGGCCCCAGATTTGCAGTACACCATTGAGTAAGGCTTTCTTCTGTTTGGTATCTGTAGTTTTACTTATAAATACTCCTGTATCCATTAGGGGTCTTTTATTCCTAATTCAAACAGGATTCCTAGATGCATTCATCAGGTGATTTTGAGACCAGAAAGAAACACAATATAAGAGCATAACAGCCCATTCTTGCTGATGACGGGTTGACGACAGCTCAGCTGGCGGCCTAAAATATAGTCCACCTTTGGGAAACAAAGCCTTGACAGGCTGTAGAGCCTTTTGCGGTGAGGTGAAAAAACACCATACAGGAAATAAAATCATTTAAATGAGTCAAGTCAGAGCCGGTTTAATGAGAAACCTAGTGAAATTTTACCCTGCAACTGATCAGCTTAGTATGGTGCCTATTAACGGAAGTAAGCACACTAGTTTGGTTCTTGTTAATGCTTTCTAGTTAATGCCTTCAGGGCTACCAGGAAGGGTTAAAAAAAGGGGGGTAGGTGTTGCTATTTCGCAACCCCCTAATGGTCAATTACTGGGATTTAGACCTTGATTCCAAGGTTTGGCCGTGGTTGAATAGTAAAAGTCGTACGGGAATGCCTTGTCCTTTAGTCAAGGGTAGAAATGTTTTATTGTTATTTACTCTGTCTGGCTGGTAAGGTTTTATTGTCATGGTGGAATACTCCTTGTACCACAATGCTTTTTATTGACTCATTATGTCTGTAAGTAAAATTATACCCCGAACACACATTATAGATAGAGCAGGAAATTGCATTTGTTAAGGGTTTGGGAATTTCTGTGAGGGCTAGTTTTAATCCTGATGCGTTCACATTGTATTATTGTATTATTTCAGCATGTCCAGATTTTTCCTAATGTCCCTTCTTTCTTAATTTTCTTGGATGGCTTGCTTGTTTTGTCATTCAGTGAAGCTGATAACCCTAATCGATTCAGTGCTATTTGGAGTCTTGGAGTGAATTTAAATGCTGCTGGAGTCAACTTGAAGACATTAAAAACCCACCTGCTTCACAAACAGTGCTGACTCATATGTGGTTTTAGTTGTTGACTTTTAGCTTGTTTACGAACTCATGAAGAAACTATGTCTGTTTTTTCTGTGCAGTTTTTTTTAAGGGATCAGTCATCCAAAAATGAAATTCTTTCATTAATTACTCGCCCTCATGTCATGTTGTTCTACAATGTTGTCCCGTAAGACCTTTGTTCATCTTTGGAACACAAATTTTTGATTAAATCCGAGAGCTTTCTGATCCTGCATAGACAGCAATGCAGTTGAAACGTTCAAGAAAGGTAGTAAAGATAAACCTATGAGAATACTTTTAGTGTGCAAAGAAAACAAAAATAACAACTTTATTCAACAAATTCTTCTCTTCCGTGTGAGTTTTTTTTTTTGGTATTGTTGTGAACGTGCGAAAGTAATACTATTATTCAGCAAGGAAGGATTCATTAACTTGATCAAAAGTAATAGTAAAGATGTCTATTTTATATAATTGCTGTTCTTTTTTATTTTCTAACTGTGTTTAATAATAATAATAATAATCAACATATTAGAATGATTTCTGAAGGATTGTGTGACTATGAAAACTGGAGTAGTGATACTGAAAATTCAGCTTTGCATCACAGGAATAAATTACATTTTTAAATGTTCTCAAATAAAAAAGTGGTTCTTGTGAATTATTATAATAATATTTTACAATATTACAGATTTTACTGTAATTTTAATCAAATAAATGCAGCCTTGGTAAGCAATAAGAGGCTTCTTTGAAAAAAATAAAAAATAAAATAAAGTTAACAACCCCACATGTTTGATTTCTTTTTTTAAATATTAAAATTGTAGAAATTATTTTTAACCTAGATTAATAAATACTCAAAATGCTGCTGTTTAGTGGTAGTTCTTGATATCTGAACTAGGGCTGTCACTAAGGACTATAACGACTGGTAATCTAGTAATCTGACGATTGTTCTGCTGATTAATAATCGGATAATTTTATATATATACAATATAATAATAATAATAATAATAATTATATTATAGTAATAAAAATAGACCTAAGTGAACAGTAGCCTATAAAATTACTTAAAATATATGTATAGTAGTTCAAAGAATGTATTAAAAGCAAGTAATCATAAGGTTTTATTGAACAAAACTATTAAAATACATAATGTATTATAAACAATAGAGCTGACGTACATTATGGGTTATGACAAATGCCTGCAGAGGGCGCGAACGCCCTGCCGATTGTTTTTACACTTTACTGCGCGATCTAATCAGTGTTCAATATTGACTCAACATTTAGTTCAAATGTTCACTTAATCTTTAATATTTGGCAATTTCTGTATGATAGAAAAGCTACAGTCACTGTAATTTCTTAAATATGTGGACATCAAAATGTATAAACTTAGGTGAGGGTTTAAACTTTTATTTTGAAATCACGATGGACATTTAGCATATTGAGAAAGATAATAATGTATTATATATATATATATATATATATATATATATATATAAAATATAATAGAATATAATGTGTTTGCGTAGGTTTACAAATTATTTACTTCAGATGAATGATATATTAAACCTAAACTCGCAGCAATATGCAGAGATGGAGTTTGAGACACTCCACACATATAAATGATAAGAGTTTGTGTAGCAGCATTTACTGTGAACAGAGCCACTCAGAGATTTAGGTACGTAACCTACACGTACATATGTTAAACCTGCATTGCATATATCTATTTAATTGAAACGTAGCGTTTGTGAATTCTTAATAGCATTATGCTTTATTATGACTTTTAAATGGGTTTAATATGTTGAATGCGTCAGTCCAGGTATTTAGATGATTGCTCGACATGAGTGAAAAGGAATCGAGGATTTTTCTAAAAATCGAATACTCAAATAGAATCGGGAAATCGTTGCAGCAAGAGCTTGAATTGAACAGTATTGTCTACACCTGTGTAGATGTGTAAATGGAAGTGTCCTTTTCATTAAAAAGATTCACAGCTATTCAAAGCCATTAACTTTAAATTGTCACAACATATAGTTATTTATGGGGGCTGTTGACTAGTTTCTCATCATGTTTCTCATCACTTCCTCCATTCGGCAGTGTTGAATGTTGAACAGACCTGCACAAGTACAAACGGCCCTAGTGTCAAGGCTCAGCGCTCGAGTGAGGGCCTCAAGCAGCTGTAATTACAAGCAGAGCCGCTCTTGACTATGTACCAGGACGATTTTCACAGAGCGGGACGCAGCTCGTTGGAATTCAACAGAGTGGACTGTTTATTGAAAGCGTTGAGGAGAGGGTCATCGCTCGTTGTTTCAAGTTGGCATCTGGGGAATTTTTACCAAAGCCCCTAAGCTGGCCGCTTTCCGTGACCCGTGGTGCCTTGGCAGTGCTCAAATGCATTTGAAAACATGTCTTGAAGTGAGCAAAGATCCAGGGTCAGTTTTTCCCCCTGTTTTGAATTGTGAGTTTGAGAAAGCACAGCTGGGAAATGGCAGGCTGAAGTGTTGCTCCATGGGGGCAGGGTACTTGAGAAGCAGATGTTAATGTGGTGGTTTTGGATGATGGGGGTCTGAAGAGAGCTTTTCTTGATGCTGAATCTCTCGTTTTTGCAGGATAGCAAAGTCTGCCATGCTCGGGGAAAACCGGCTATTTTAGCATGTGATTTGAAAATGAAGAATGAGAGTGAAGCACCGTGTCCAAACAACCTGAGAACTTGGTGGACTCTTTGACATTCAGTGGTTCCCATGCAATAGGTGTCAATTTACACCTTTGTGTGTGAACACAGTGCTTCCATATGGCAAACTCTGCCACGGTACCACCTTTTTGCATGTCTCACCCTGTCTATTTATGTTCTACTTAGGTGTAAAGCTCAAATAATTTAAATATGTAATTTATATAGGCATGCACAATATATTAGCACCATATTGGCTGATATAATTTTTTATCTAAAGTTTATCTGCATTGGCCGTTTTAGAATATTTAATTGTGCATGCTCATTTCTGTAGTTTTCACGTTGTTTTGACTGTCATTTAATACTCACTTAAAGTTAGTATTTAAAAACATAATTCAATAACACTGTTAAATGCAACAAATCTCAAAATGAATACCAATTTTCTGTACTTTCTATGTTATCCCTAAATGCACTTGTAGTGTAGCATTTAGAACTAGTGTAGGGTTGTCAAACGATTAATCACAGTTAATTGCATCCAAAATAAAAGTTTGTGTTTGCATAATATGTGTGTATTGAGTATATTTATTATAAATACACACCTGCATGTGTATATATTTAAGAAAATGTGTTATATGTATATATATATATATATATATATATATATATATATATATATATATATATATGGAGAGAGAGAGAGAGAGAGAGAGAAAGTTTTGGTTTACATAATATATGTGTGTGTACTGTGTACATTTATTATATATATAAAAAATATGTATATACATACACACACATACAGTATACATTTAAGAAATATTTACTTGCATTTACATGTCTATATATTTATATTCATATCATTTTTATTATATATAAATATATTCAATATATAAACAACATATTTTTCTTAAATATATACATGTGGGTGTATTTATATATGCATATATAGCATTTTATTTATTTTTTTAATTATCCTGTCGACTGTTTTTGTGTTAGGCATTTCTTTTTTTTTAGCCTTTTTTTTTGAACAATTAAGCAGTTGCCATCTAAATAAATCTGTATTATAGATTTATTCAAGTGATTTTTATATTATTCATATTTATTAATTTATATAGCATATTTATTAATTTTCATATTGTTGCTAATTTAGTACATTTCATCTTTTAAAATATTATATATATAAAAATGATATGCATATACATGTTATATATATATAGATAGATAGATAGATAGATAGATTGTATATATGTGTATCGTGTGTGTATATGTGTGTGTATTTATATATACATAACAAATATATACAGTACACACACATATTATGTAAACTTTTATTTTAGATGCGATTAATTACGATTAATCATTGCCCAACACTTGATTTTACTTTATTTGGACAAATTTAGTGTAGAATTTTAATATCTGCCATTTTACTGGTAATTTTCCATAACATGAAAATTATTATCAGCTTCTTGACCAGAATTTTAATATCAATGCATCCCTAAATTCAAGTCTGAAGTGCCTTTTGACAGTACTTGAGCAAACCTTTTTCAATGGTAACAAGCGAGGCATCACGTCTTATTCAGCTTTAGTTGCATTTTTAAGGTATGCCTACAGAATATAGCCTGTTTGTGTGCAATTTTCATAAATTCTGTTGGCAGTTCAAAGTAGGTTGTCTTAAGCTGATAGCGAGCACAGAGTTCAGTTGTACAGCCACGTGAGAGTTCTGTTTTGAACCTCTAAAGACTTGCCTCCTCAAATGCTTTGTCGATTCATTCATTGTACTAATTCTCTACTTTCCAAACCTTCTTAATGAGGTTTAAAAACCTCCATTTGAATCTAGCAGTTCAGTGCCAAAAGCTTTTTTGGTCCAGCATTCTCCGGGCACCTGCTAAAACCTTCCATATTTGGATAGAAAAAGCATCTAACAATGCTCCAGTGCTGGCTAATGATATTAGAGATTTCCTGTAGTAATATAAAGAGGCAAGGTCTTCCATTCAAGCGCTGGCAGTCGGTGCGGGTCACCATTACTTTAAGAGTAGCAGTAGGGTCTTACCAAGAGTTTGGCTGCTGTCAATATGGTCCTTGAGTCTGGGACCAATTATGGACCGACCTATTTCACATCACAAATGATTTGTTATTCCAGGTCAGCCAGCACTCAAATGAAAATGAATGGGAGGACTTTGAGTCTTGAGTCACAGCAAGGGCACTGCAGTTGCAAGCTACCATCTCTTCTTTAATGAGGCTCGAGCCACCTCAGTGGTTCTGGTCCTACTTGTTGGGCAATCTTGAAATAACCACATATAACAGTTAGCTGTTTTGACAGCTTAATGCCACATTCATTGTACTTAAGCTACTGGCTTGATTAGCTCTGAATGCAGAGAAAGATTCCACAATAGTCCAGCGGTCTGCCAAGCATGGTGACCTATTGACATATGCAGGTGATTATCCTAAATTAGACAGCAAGCTTAATGAGGACCTGCAAAATATCTTACCACAGTTTTTTTTTTTTTTTTTTTTTTTTTTTTTTTTCCCCTATACATTTTAATAATGGTAAGTACCTTCAATTTGATGTGAATGAAAATGAGAATGCAAAGGAAAGAAGTCAGTTGGTTGTTTATGAGTTTAATTTTTTAATTTTTTAATTTTTTTATCCACTTTATTAATGAATTAATTAATTTACTTAATTTATTTATATACTCATTCATTCATTCATTCATTCATTCAATAAATTCACACTTCCTCCACAGGATAAACAACAACAGCAAAGTTAATTGTGACTTTTTTTTTTTTTCAGAATGAATTTCTTTCTTACAGTTCTGAGAATTGTAAGTTTACATCTCACAATTCTGACTTTTCTTTATAAACCCGCAATTATGACAAGAAAAGTTGTTAGAAACGCAATTATTTTATTTTGTTGTGGAACAAAATTATGGAAGCCTGTTTCCGCCACTGAATAAAAAATAAAAAAAGGTAATTGTGACTTTTTATCTTGCAATTCTGACTTTTTTCTAAGAATTGCGTGTTATAAACTCATGATTGTGAGACATAAAGTCGCAATTCTAAGACATAAAGTCGCAGTTCTGAGAAATAAAATCAGAATTCGGAGAAATAGTCACAGTTCCGAGACACAAAGTCGCAGTTCCGAGAAATAAAATTAGAATTCTGAGACACAAAGTCGCAGTTCTGAGACATAAAATCCGAATTCTAAGAAATAGTCACAGTTGGGAGACATAAAGTCACAATTCTAAGAAACAATGTCACAATTGCAAGATTTCTCAGGGTCAGAATTGCAATATATGAACTTGCATTTGTGAGGGAAAAAAAAGTACAATTACCATATTTATTTTATTTATTCCATGGTGGAAACAAGCTTCTGTAGTTAGCTGTGTGAATTGCATATGCAATTATTTAATTACAATTGTAATGTTCACATATTTCTTGATATGATATATGTTTTAATTATTAAACAATATTATTATTTATAATATTATTAAAACAAATATTTTAAAGTAATAATAGTTAATAATAGTTTACAAAATAGATATAAATATTAAAAAATTAATGATTAAAAATAAATGTAATAGATTTGGAATTTGCTTTCATAGAAGCACTGTATATGGCTCCATATGACACCTCAGATGTGTTTCTGGGTTATGCATACAGTGCATGCATTAGAAATAACTTCTTTTGTGTCTGGCTGCGCTGATTTAATTTTCAGCAGTAAATCCCTGTTAATAATTTCTGGGTTACATTCATATTTTATCAGCATGAAAGGGGATTTATGGCTTGAGCGTTTGGCCTTGACTGAACCTCATGCAGGTGGTCTGCTGTAAAGGGGGATTGTTTATGCTGCAGGTACTGCTGACGTATATCGTGCTGTGGAATCTTTGGATTAGATGTAAGATTGTAATCTGAGACAAAGTGAGTGAAATTCTCTTCCCACAAACCCTCAGTGCTACCATGGATATGCTTAGAAATGTAATCTGAATCCATAGCATTTCATTTTATACATTAGAGGTACTTCAAGTCAGGTAAAACAGATTAAATTTATTAGTGTAGCTGTGCTGTGATTGGTGTGTTGCAGTGTTCCCTTTTTTTGTATGATTTGGCTCGGTGTCTTCCGGCCGACCCTCGTTATGACCCAGTCTCGGGGAAAGGGCAAATGCATTCTGACTGGCATTGTTTTATAATTGGCATGCTATGTGTGTGTGTGTTTGTGCAAAGGGGGAAGGGGAAAAACTCTTCTTGGCCTTTTCCAATAAAAGTGTGCAGTTGATTCTCTGTTCTAGTTGTGCTGTAGCTTTTGGCTGAGTTCCTGTTGGAGGTCAATGAGTGTATTGTGCACTTCACTCGTACAGTCTGTCTGCTCCCCCCCTTAACATCCCCCCATCCCTCGTGTAAAATGACCTTTTCATCTTAAGCAAAAGATCTTGAGCTGAGATAACAACTCCAGATTCCAAGTTCAGTTCTGTTTTCCCTTCAGTTACGCTGGATCGACTTTACCTGCTTAATAACTTGAAAGACATGGACCGGTTAGAAAAAAAATAAGCGAGATGTAGGTTAGAGTAGGCTCAGGTTTCTTAAAGTTAAGTGTGTCATATAAGTGGTTTTCATGATATTTAAAAAAGTTACTGATTTCCATAATGGAAAAAGTAGGTAGTTCACACACAATGGTGTTTGCATATAAATTTGTCTTGTGTGTGGACACAACCACCCTACAATAATAAAAATCCATTCCTCCTTTTTTAATCCCCAAAAAACCTAAACCGTCTCAATTATCAAGACGATATTTGGAGTAGTATGACATCATATTGTTAAGGCCCCGCCCACAGTCGCTGACTGACTGTCCTGTATTAGCATATTTCTGCCCTCAGCCAGTTGTACGCTGTCTGCCATTTTCTCCGCATTTGACCAGCTGTAGCAACGTTTCGTAAGCAATACAGGTGTTTTGTAGTTGGATTTAAAAGTGAACATAAGTCTTCATTTTTTCCTGACAAAAAACTGTAGAGAGAGGCGGGGTGAGCAGAGCTCATTAACATTTAAAGAGAAATGCACCAATTGCTGTGAACAGAGCTGTTTTTAACAGGGTAAAAAGGCTGTTTTACACGTCCATTGAGGAATTTTAACCGAAGTATGTTGCCGACATTTCATGAAGACCCTAACGAATCATACCAACTTGTAGAAAATGGGCATCCGATGTCCTTTTTTAAGTTTTTCACCATCCCAGTGTGATTTGCATTGGTAATCTTAATTTTGTCAACATTAATTAATGTATGAAAGATAACCAAAATATTTTTTAAAGCATTTATGAATCTAGGTTATACTTACTGTCTAAATATATATTTTTGACCTTTTTAGGATATGTAAATTTAACAGTAATTCATGTGTATTCCTAATATCAACAAACAATTGTTTACTTATAAATTAACATTATCCTAAATAAATGCTGTAAAAATGCTATTTGGTACTATTTTGTGATGCCTAATGCATTAACTAATATTACAAAATGGAACTAAAATTATGGAAGCCTGTTTCCGCCACTGAATAAAAAATAAAAAAAGGTAATTGTGACTTTTTTTTCTCACAATTCAGACTTTTTATCTTGCAATTCTGACTTTTTTCTAAGAATTGCATATTATAAACTCATGATTGTGAGACATAAAGTCGCAATTCTGAGACATAAAGTAGCAATTCTGAGACACAAGCCGCAGTTCTGAGAAATAAAGTTGCAATTCTAAGAAATAAATTCACAATTCTGAGACATAAAGTCGCAGTTCCAAGAAATAAAATTAGAATTCTGAGACACAAAGTCGCAGTTCTGAGACATAAAATCCGAATTCTGAGAAATAGTCACAGTTGGGAGACATAAAGTCACAATTCTGAGAAATAATGTCACAATTGCAAGATTTCTCAGGGTCAGAATTGCAATATATGAACTTGCATTTGTGAGGGAAAAAAAGTACAATTACCATATTTATTTTATTTATTCCATGGTGGAAACAAGCTTCTGTAGTTAGCTGTGTGAATTGCATATGCAATTATTTAATTACAATTGTAATGTTCACATATTTCTTGATATGATATATAACCGAAGTATGTTGCCGACATTTCATGAAGACCCTAACGAATCATACCAACTTGTAGAAAATGGGCATCCGATGTCCCTTTTTAAGTTTTTCACCATCCCGATGTGATTTGCATTGGTAATCTTAATTTTGTCAACATTAATTAATGTATGAAAGATAACCAAAATATTTTTTAAAGCATTTATGAATCTAGGTTATACTTACTGTCTAAATATATATATTTTTGACCTTTTTAGGATATGTAAATGTAACAGTAATTCATGTGTATTCCTAATATCAACGAACAATTGTTTACTTATAAATTAACATTATCCTAAATAAATGCTGTAAAAATGCTGTTTGGTACTATTTTGTGATGCCTAATGCATTAACTAATATTACAAAATGGAACTTAATTAATTAACTAATTAATTTATTTATTTTGTGATACAAAAACAAAACATTTTATTTTAAGCTCATAAAACTTAAAGCAAAATTTACTTTAAAAAAAAAAAGTTACTTTTTTACAATGCATGACATGTATTCCTAATAACAACGAACAATTGATTACTTATAAATTAACATTATCCTAAATAAATGTTGTAAAAATTTTGTTTGGTACTATTTTGTGATGCCTAATGCATTAACTAATATTATAAAATTGAACTTCATTGAACCTTTCATTTATTTATTGTAGTACAAAAATGAAGTTTTGTCAAAAGTTTAGCATAAAACATGCTAAATTTACCTTTTAGAAAAAGTTACTTTTGTACAATACAATACAATTTACAATTTTCATGTCATATGGAAATTTTGAGGCAACCGAAAGTGTATAAAAGCATAACATTTTTAAATATCAAATCACTTTTAAAATCAAATTTATTTTATTTGTGGAATTCATTATCAGCACCTCTTTGTGATTTGTTGCCTGAGTAAGAGCTTCAGGCTGTGTGTGTGAGATATTTTAGCCCTTGCAATGACATGCTGGCTTGAGGTCTAGTCTTTTCATAAACTTTCAAGCCAATCACCTAAATGTCATGTGCGACATGTTGGGCAGTGTTTGGAATACAGAACATGGCCACAAAGTTTATCTTTGCAGTGGCTTTCAGAGGTGACTATGCAGACTTGCAGTCTCATAATCACCTCTGAAAGTCAAATGCACTTATCCTAAGTAAGAGTTACTTGCTAAATCTCTAAAATAAGTGTGACTGTCTGACAAAAAACAGAAGTCTCTAGCATATGCCATTTGGGTTTGGACAGTTATGCTTGTTAAAGAGTTTTGAATAGCTAAGAAATTGCATGTAATAGAGAAAACATCTTACAAGCTGAACATCCCATAATGGTTTCTCCCTCTTCTCACTGCCAGAGGGAACGAACAAAGGCACCATGCTAAACAGACCCTTGCGAGGGATGATAACTAAACGTGACCCGGCAATCAATCTCTGTAATATTTGTATAGCGGATGTTGTTTTGGGATCCGGCGACCTTAGGATCGAGGTCAGTCATCGTCTAGCCATTAGAGCGGTCACATAGCGTGAGGGGGGGCAGGGGCTCAACAGCTTTGTCAGTAGGAGTGTGTTACAAAAGCGTCTTGAGGAATGGTGGCTTGAATGAGTCCTGTGTTTACAAGTTCATGGAAGACTTTTCAAGGCAACGTTTCAAGTCAATATCTGCTAGGACTACCATGCAACACTTTTAATCTTAGATTGAGGTTAATCGTCAAACAAAAACTGACTAGTTGTGGCTTAATTTGACATAATTTTGAGTGCTTTTCACTGGATTCTAAACATAAGGACAGAACAAGTTCCTCTTTTTATTTGACATTGTCTGCAGGTGTCCTTGTATCCATTAACGCTCAACAGTA
This sequence comes from Labeo rohita, assembly GCF_022985175.1. NCBI lineage: Eukaryota > Metazoa > Chordata > Actinopteri > Cypriniformes > Cyprinidae > Labeo > Labeo rohita. The sequence continues at coordinate 39,900,894 of NC_066875.1, forward strand.
CATGTTGACTAATTGGTGATGCTGTTAAGAAGCTCTTTTGGGATTTGGAAAGCGAGACAAACAAGTGTTCCCATGGGGCGTCACCTGACCTAAACTACTGGGTGTTTATCCTGAAATGTCTAATTGGGACTAAGGCTGATGTTTTGTCTTGAAGTGTATGTGTGTAGAAGAGAGAGATAAAAAGGCTAAGGTGTGTGTGATGAATAGCAAGGCAACGCTGTAAAACAAAAGTGTTGGTGTGGATAATTTATTCACTGAGGAGTTTTAGTGTTTTGAAAGATGATGATGAATGATTTGTGTAAGCAAAACCAAATGTGCTTTAGAGCAGTTTATTTTCATAAGTAGTGTCTCTTGATGACGGCCATAAATTAAAATAACAAGATGGAAGCCCATTGCTTTTATGTTACACAAAGGATTCGGCCATAAAGACGTATAAATAATGCAGTTAATCAGGGAAGATGTGTCACACGTTCCAGGTCATTTAAACGGCAAGTCTAAACGCTAATAAGTTCCCAGGAGAGGCTCTGAACCTTTCTCGAAGGCCTCCCTGAGACATGGTGGAGATGAGGAGTTTATTGCGACGCTTCAACGACGGTTATTGTTCACAGAGTTTTTATTTGTATACAGGCAATTGGTTTAAACCTGTGGTGTAGTAACATTTTCACTGAGCAAGGATGCATTAAATTAATTAAAAGTGACAGTAAAGACGTTTATAATGTTTTTTTAAATAAATGCTGTTCTTTTGAACTCTCTACATCTTTCTTGACACCTTATGAACATACTAGAATGATTTCTGAAGGATCATGTGATGTTGAAGAAGAGTGGATTGATAGCAGCTGAAGATTCCGAATATGTTTACAGTTTACGTAGACCTTGCAGAATCTGCAAAATGTTAATTATTTTACCAAAATAAGAGGGATGCATCATTTGCATCATTTTTTCCTTCTGGAGCATCGGTAAGCATTTGAACCTTCTGTAATAGTTGCATATGAGTCCCTCAGTTGTCCTCAGTGTGAAAAGATGGATCTCAAAATCATACAGTCATTGTTGGAAAGGGTTCAAATACAAAAATGCTGAAAAACCAAAGAATTTGTGGGACCTGAAGGATTTTTCTGAAGAACAGAAGGCTGTTTAACTGTTCAGGACAAACAAGGATGATCAACTATCACTAAAAAAAAACAACAACTGTGGATCATTCAAGTAACAGCACATTATTAAGAAACAAGCGTGTGTAAACTTTTGAACGGGGTCAGTTTTATAAATTCAACTATTATTTTCTTGTGTGGACTCTATGTAAACATCTTTTATGTGAAATATCTTATTTAGGTCAGTACTAAATAATAAATAACATGCATTTTGTATGATCCCTCTTATTTTGGCAAAATAATTAACTTTTTGCAGATTCTGCAAGGTGTATGTAAACTTATGACCTTCACTGTATTATTTTGAAAATATTTATATTTGTATTTATAATTAAAACAGAATAAAAACATTTATTTTAAATTGTAATAATATTACTAATAATTTTACTGTATTTTTAATAAAATAAATGAGCATAAGAGATTTTAAAAATGTAAACATTTTTGAACTTTAGTGTGTGTATACATGAGCAATATCACAGTCGTAGCCATGCTATATGGCTGTATATTGGCACGGCTGTGCCGTATAGATAATAACAGCATGCTGTTATACAGCCATATCACATGGCTACGAGTGTGATATTGCATAACAAACCGCATTTTTGTAGTCTATACAAGTACATTCTTGGCCAAAAAACTATTAAAACTACATTTTGTGACACAAAACGGTATTATTTATCCACCTTTTTCTTCCCGTAAAAGTGGGTGCAGCCATTTGTAAATTTTATAAGTGTGGCTTCCGGTTTCATCCGTGTCAAGCTATTTTTAGCTGTACAAAACAGTTTGTTTGCTTTGCTGCTTGATTTTGCAAATTGGTGTGTCTTACAATATTATTTAAATATGTTATCATAACAACTTACGTTGTTATTGTTCTCGTTATTTTCCTATAGTGGATAATGAACCGGAAGTCTCACCCATAGGCTTACTTCCGCATTAAGGAAACGGGTGGATAAAATAATAGTGATTTGGGTGTCCGCCATGACACTCGCTGTGAGAAATACTGAAAGCGGTGAAACGGTGAAGCGGTTGCAGTTCTGTTATCACTAGAATTCTGCACTTCTCTTAGCCAATCAGATTTGAGGACCAGAAAGAATCGTTGTGTATATATATCTTGCCTGCGCTATCTGCTCATCTAATTAAAATCCTAAGGGAAAAAGATTGTGATCAAGTAATGCTCATTATTGTTTCATTTTATGCATTTTCTTATTAGAACATAATGGAAAATTTGTGTATATTATATTTTTATGTAAGCCTACTTTAAAAAAGTAAATCAAGGCTGTGCTATTTTGCGAATCTTATGGCTAAAGGGGTTGCAAGCACATTACTTGCAATGTATGTTTCACCTAACAGCATCCTATAGCTATGATTATATTCACAATCTAGCACACCTATTTGTGTCTTTATTGCTTTAAGTATTGATTTTCATGCTGAAATGAAACCAACAGTCTGTCTCTTTCTCTCTCACAGTGTGCAAGGATCCTCCATATAAAGTTGAAGAGTCTGGATACGCTGGATTTATCTTGCCTATTGAAGTTTACTTTAAAAATAAGGTACTTAGTTTTTTCCTGTCATTTGTGGAAACCTATACACTCTTAAAGGGGTCATCGGATGCAAACTTTACTTTTACATGTTGTTTGAACATTAATGTGTGTTGGCAGTGTATGTACAAATCTACCCTATAATGATAAAAATCCATGCAGTGGTTTTTAATTAATATGTAAAAATAATATTGGTGTGGCATTACACAGACAGAGGCCACTCCCATGATAGTTGATTGACAAGAGCATCTTACCTCAGATCAGCTGTAACAGTCCGACCTCCATTGTTTTGATGCCGAAGCAGGGAAGTTAGACAAGAATATCTCCGATTGAGGTGTTGTGTTGCTGGATGTAATAATGAACATAGTGGTCGTCATTTACTCCCAACATCTGAGCCACTGAAGATGCAGTGGATTACATTTGTTTGTGAAGGGCATCTGCCTCCCGACCTACATAAATGCATCTATGTTTCGCGCAAATCATTCGTGATCCAGCTTCACTTACAGCAGAAGTGAGTATAAGGGTCTTTTTTATGAATCTCTGTAATCACCTTTTCTAATAATGTGCCAGTTTCGCGGCTAAACGTGTTAAATGTGGCTATAGTAAACAATCTCTCAGAGCAGCAGGTCACTCCACAGAGAGAAGAGAGGGGCGGGGCGAGCAGAGCTCATTTGCATTTAAAGGAACAATCCCTCAGAATGGGATGATTTTTGCAGAGCTCATTTTGACAAAGTAAAAGGGTGTTGTTTTACACAACCATTGAGGATTTTTTTTTTTTTTTTAACCAAAGTATATTATAGATTTTTCATTAAGACCCTAAAGAATCATATCAACTTGTGGAAAATGGGCATCCGATGACCCCTTTAAAAATAACGTTTCTTTATTGGCATCAAATGTTCTATGAAGAGCCTTTAACATCCATGTAACCTTTTAAATGCAGAAAATGTTCTTTATAGTCAAAAAAGGTTCTTCAGATTTTTAAAATGTTCCTCAAAATGGTTCTTTTAGGAATTGTTCACTGAAATTCTTCTATGGCATCACTGCACAAACACTTTTGGAACCTTAATTTTTAGAGTGTAATTGTGAATTATGATCTTAATAACAAATATGTACATTGGGTAAATGTAACATTCTTGTCACTTTTCACCAGGAAGAACCAAAAAAAGTGCGCTTTGACTACGATCTGTTCCTGCACTTGGAAGGTCACCCACCTGTCAATCATCTCCGCTGTGAAAAGCTCACATTCAACAACCCTACTGAAGAGTTCCGCAGGAAGCTGCTCAAGGCTGGAGGGGTATGAACAGGATGGGGTTGGGCGTGGCTTACCTCAGGGAACGAGACGGGCGGCTGACTTTTTTTTTTGAATGATCAGAGTCATGTGACTTTCAGAGATCATGTACATCTTTGATGAAGACGGTTGAGAAAATATTTGCATTTAGTAACCGTTCCGCAATTAGCCTCATTAGTTGGAATCTTTTAAATCTCAAAGGTGTCCATGCAGGGGAAATGACTAGTTAGCCCCATGAGGTTTCAAAATGCGTTCCCTCCGTTTGCAGGTGAAAAATGCAAGGATGTCCCCTACTGCTTGTCTCTGCTAGTCCTAGCAAACAGTCCTCCAGAGATGAAAGCCATTGTCAGGCAATCTGTCCTAATGGAATTACTGTTCCCATCAACTGAGACAATAAGTAACTTTACAGGATTTGATTGGGCTAGTCTTAACTCGACCATCTATCACTAGAGGAAACCTGAGTTGTCTTTGGGCCCGCGCCAAAGGGATCCACACGATTTTTATGAATCGACTGGCTTGCATTTATTCGTTTTGTTGATCTTGGACTTATTTTAAAGTTCCACCAGCAGTCATGAACTGGGACGCTTTTACCCTCAAGACATATTTAAAGAAATTATTATTCTTGTGAGGGCCCTCTCTGTAGTTTTAGCTCGCCCTCTCTTGCCTCATTCCAGTAATTCGAATGTTTTATGGCTGAGGCTATGACACCATCTCCTTTGGTGCTTGTCTGGCTTACAGATGAGGCATGGCAGGAATCGAAACAGTTTATTGGCAAACGGGCAGTTGTGCGGGAAGTTGTTTTAATTAAGAGAGAACCGTTCGCTAGAGCAATATCAATTTAGCGAGGTGGTGACTGAGGAAGGTCCTTTCCAATTTACCTGATTGTTTTGGCTGATGAAAGGCATTTTGTCATTACATCAGGCCTGAAGTAAGCAGAGTGTTTTTGCCAAATAGGTGTTAGAGTGTTTGTGTGTGTGTCTGTAGAGGTTTGTGTTGATTCATAGTCTATTTTTTTTAAATTGTAATATTTGTACTTGTTTACAGCAACGGGATCCTCACAAAAGATCTTCAGAGGACTCTAAAGTAAGAACAAACCCCATTTTCAATGTGTTTAATGGAACTTCAACAGCATTTTCTCAGATTATTTTGAAGTTTACACTATTTTCGTACCATATTGTGAGCAATTTACTTGCTTAAGTTACTCCAAATAACAAAAAATGCTATCATCACAATCTTCAAAATACAATAACACAATAACTTACTCTACATCAAAAACAACTTTCCTTTTCCTAGCTTTGTGTGGAAAAACAGGCTGTTTGTGCACAATGAAACACGGCAGCTCCAGTCAGTGAAAAACATAAACATAACAGATTTTGGCATACAATACCATTTGAAAGCTTGGGGACTGTACAGATTTTTTAAAAGTTTTTATGCTCACCAATGCTGCGTTTATTTGATCAGAAATACAGTAAAATCTGCAATATTATAAAATACTTTTGCAATTTATACAATAACTGTTTTCTGTTTTGATACTGTAAAATGTAAGTTATTCCTATGATGGCAAAGCTTAATTTTCAAGCTGAAAAGAACAGGCCTTATTTTATACATTTTATATTAAATAAAAATCTTTTTGTAACAGTATCAGTGTCTTTACTCTCACTTTTGATCAGTTTAATGTGTCATTGCTAAATAAAAGTAATTTCTAAATAAATAAATAAAATAATTACTAAAATAAATGAAGTCCTAATAAAATGTATTAATAAAAATCTTTTTGTGACATTATCAGTGTTTTCTGTCATTTTTGATCAGTTTAATGTGTCCTTGCTAAATAAAAGTAATTTCTAAATAAATAAATAAATACAAATAAAATAATTACTAAAATAAAAATGAAATCGTAATAAAAATTTAAATCTAAAAATAAAATAAAATAAAATAAATACTAAAGAAATCAAAATTAAATCTTAATTTTAAAAAAATCTTACTCTGACCCCAAAATTTTGGACTGTGTTGTGTATTATGTATAATCAAGACATTGAATGTTTGAATTAAACAGTAAATAACATCTTGAAATAAACCTGTAGTTTTTATTGATCATCCCTGTGTTCATTGTCTTTCATCTCTCAGGTAATGGTAATGCAGGAGGGTTCCACATCTCTGTTCGGGCAGCATCTAAAGCTGCCCACGTTACCCAGCAGCTCATTAACATTGACCTTCTCTGACGTGAAAAAGAGCAAGTCTTTCCCAGGGTCAAAGGTGAGCGTGCATCTCCGAGTTTGAGTGTCTGAACTTTGAGAAAACTTTGCATGACTTTGTTTCGGCATTTGAAAAATTCCCAGTTTCTCCAAGTGCTTAATCCTGCATATTTGGCAAGTTGAAAGACGTTAGGGGCTATTTAACTCCAAGGATTTTCGAGATGTGAAACTTGGCTTAAGTCGAGCATTTCTTGGCTGTTGAGAAAGCACATGCTAGCATTCCGATGACGTAAACGAACTCACCAGGTGTCCCATTACAACGGTGCTCTGCATGTGCGAAAAGATTCGTATCTAGACATATAGTACCAACACATTTACAGTTTTCCAACACACAGTGCGTAACGGCATTTTAATTAAAGAAAACAATCAATTTTATCAGAAGCAAACAGATTAGTGCGAGAAAACCTCAGACGCGGCAGCTTTTTATCCGCGCATCTATTAAACCACATTAGCCGTAATGCTAGTAAATCTTGCTTGACTACACACTGCCATGTTTCCTTGATTTAGATTTATTTGTAGTCTCCTGTGCAATATCACTTAGCCGCTAAGCAGCTTGTTTTGTACGCTAGCTCTTACAGTGAAGTTACGAGAGTCCCCGGTGCACATGGAAACAGTTCCCAATCCAAACAGGCCCTTTGCGTGTGATGGATTGCTGACAGATCAAGGGTCGTTCGCAGCCAACCTCCCCTGCACTACTACACCGGTCGCTTTAGCAAAAACAAAAATGACAATCTGCGCTTTGTTGTCCTTCTCCCCTTCCTCCACTTAATTTAATGTTGAAGATTTTGACTGATTGCCAACCATAATGGTTCCTGGAAAAGTCTGTGTGACATTGAAAAATGCAAAACTGGAGCTTACTTGGAGAAATATTCTTTGCATTTTGGCAAAATGCACTAGGTGCAATAAGCTCTAATAGCACTGAGCATTATGATAATGGCAATTCTTTTTTTAAATTTAGAGAATAGAAGTTTCCTCCCCTTTGTGTGCTGCCAAAATGTACTGAAGCCTGTCCATTATAACTGATTGTAAATGTAACGAGACTATCAATGAAACCTAATCATGTCTTAAACATTGCTGTTTTCTCAACCATTTAAAATGACTTTTAGTTTTAAAGCTAATTTAAACATTTCACCTTTGTTCTCAGTGTGTTTAAACAGTTTCAAACCAGTTTCAAAGGATTTGTCCATTTCTGTATCAGGTAGAACAATAAAAGTTGGGTTTAAAGGTAGTCTGGGCAGGTTGTAACACCTCTTCTGTCTAGACTGCTTAATGACTTAACTGCATCAATGACTTATTGACAGGGGCTAGTTATCTTGACCTGAAGATAGGAAAACCCTGTCATTAAAGTCAACCAAAGGCAACCAAAATCCCCCGTTCCAGCTCTGAGTTTGCCCTTCCCCCAGTGGTGTTGTTTTCAGGATCGTACTGAAAAATTGTTTATGGAAATGTTTCACATCTGGCTTTGGTTGTTTGCTTGAGCATACACATCATTTGTCAACTATAATGATAGGAAAGTTGAATATTTGCATATTTATAGCAGTAGTTTATGTATTGTTATTCATTTCACTAACCAAATGTATAGTAACCATGACCATGTAAATACTATGGTATATGAATATGGCATTAAAGGGATAGTTCACCCAATAATGAAAATCTTGTCATTGTCGTTCATCTTTGGAACACAACTTAGGATGTTTTTGATGAAGTCTGAGAGCTTTCTGCATAGACAGCGATGCAACTGAAACATTCAAATGGCCCAGAAAGGTAGTAAGGATATAGTTAAAATAGTCCATGTGACATCAGTGGTTCAACCTTAATTTTATGAGGGTACAAGAATGCTTTTTGTGCGTAAAGAAAACAAAAAAAAAGACTTCATTCAACAATTTCTCTTGACTAATATTGTCATATTCTCATTACAGGACGGGTCCAAAAGCAGCAGTGCTCTTACAACCACAAACAACATCAGCAGCAGCTCCCTCAAGCTCCACAAGCCGTCTAAGGACCATAAGGACAAGCCTTCCAAAGACTCAAAAGAGTCCAAAAGTGCCTTCAGAGATTTCAGCAAGGACTCTGGAAAACTCTCTAAAGATTCTAAAAAACCCAAAGAGAATCAACCAATTCAGGAAGATCGGCCCGTTCCCCAGATGGGATTCAAGGAGCCCAAGACCACGTCGAAGGAGCAGCGTTCATCGGAGGGCAGCTTCTCAAGCTTGGGACAAAGTAAACGGCGGCCTGGGTTGGACAGCGAAGGCCATGTTACCAAAAAACGGAAAAGCAGTTTTTCAGAGAGCTCGCAGAAGCAGCAAGCGTGTCCTACCTTGCTGCAGCACCAACATTCGGATAAAAAGGTTTTGAAAGACAAGCCACAAATCCGGCATAGTAGGTTGCAAAACACTGAACTTTCAGAGAAGAGAAAACCATCAGCGTTACCGCCCTTCCAGGATGTGTTGGACCCGAATGACTCGGACATGGACGACAACGCGTTCACACGATCAGATGTAAGTCAATTTCTAATTGTTATAGCTGAACAAAACAATATTGAAAATTAGTCACTGGGTTTCCCTAGTTGGTTAGTTGTACCTCAAGTGGGTATTGTAGTATCTGTAAGCATTTGGTCAGCTTTTTTTGTACCTACAGTTGAAGTGAAACGTTTACATACACCTTGCAGAATCTGCAAAATGTTAATTATTTGTTTTATTTAGTACTGACCTGAATAATATATTTCACATAAAAGATGTTTACATATAGCCCACAAGAGAAAATAATAGTTGAATGTATAAGAAAGTTTACATACACTTGATTCTTACTACTACTGTCTTGTTACCTGAATGATCCACAGCTGTTTGTTTTTTTTGTTTGTTTGTTTTTTTGTTTTTTTGTTTAGTGATGGTTGGTTATGAGTCTCTTGTTTGTCCTGAACAGTTAAACTGCCTGCTGTTATTCAGAAAAAACTAATTTTGTTTTTTCAGCGTTTTTGTGTATTTGAACCCTTTCCAACAATGACTGTATGATTTTTAAATCCATCTTTTCACACTGAGGACAACTGAGGGACTCATATGCAACTATTACAGAAGGTTCAAACGCTCACTGATGCTCCAGAAGGAAACACAATGCATTAAGAGCCAGGGGGTGTAAACTTTTGAACAGAATGTGTACATTTTTCTTATTTTGCCTAAATATCATGTTTTTTTTTTTTCTTCTTCTTCATTTAGTACTGCCCTTCAGAAGCTACAGAAGATACTTACATGTTTACCACAAGATAAAATAAGTTAAATTTACCCTGATCTTCACATTCAAAAAGTTTTCACCCCCTGGCTCTTAATGTATCTTCTGTAATAGTTGCATACGAGTCCCTCAGTTGTCCTTAGTGTGAAAAGATGAAACTCAAAATCATAGTCATTTCTGGAAAGGGTTCAAATACACAAATGCTGAAAAAACAAAGAATTTGTGGGACCTGAAGGATTTTTCTGAAGAACAGCAGGCAGTTTAACTGTTCAGCACAAACAGGGGACTCATTAACAACTATCACAAAAAAAAAAAAAAAAAAAAAAAAAAAAAACCACAGCTGTGGATCATTCAGGTAACAACATTCTATTAAGAATCAAGGGTATGTAAACTTTTGAACAGGGTCATTTTTATAAATTCAACTATTATTTTTTCTTGTGGACTATATGTAAACATTTTTATGTGACATATCTTTTTCAGGTCAGTAGTAAATAAAAAAATAACATGCATTTTGTATGATCCCTCTTATTTTGGTCAAATAATTAACATTTTGCTGATTCTGTAAGTTGCATGTAAACATTTGTCTTCAACTGTAGGATATGAAAATAACTGTCAGCCAAATGCTATCAGTCTAAATTTTAATATTGTGCATCTCTAGTTCAATGCATCCAGTCGTGCCACCATTCTTATGGAAAAGTACAATGAATTTCAATAGTCTATGTTGTGAGCCTTTGTGTTCGAACGATGTGGCTGACTATTAGTGGAGACCTTTTGTAGGACGTGGGGTTCTCTGTAAACATCAAACGGAGAGGTTGAGACAGGCTCTTAGTGGGCTGTGATAATGGAGGTCTGGTGCGCGAGGGGATCTAATAAACTTGGTGGGTGTCCAGGAGCTGAGGCCCCATTTGTCTGGGTTGGGTGCAGAAAATCAGTGCCGCCCGTTGCTAGACCTCTCAGCTTTTCAGGACAGGAAGTCTGGTAGTTTCTCAAAGGCTCCTTATTTAGGTTGTTTGGGTTTTGTTCAAAACAAAAGGACTGATGTTGTACCAGTTTCATTTCATCGTATTGTGGATTGTATGTCTCGGATTGAATCGCTGCCAGACTTGAGGAGAGCCAATCACAAGGCAGGTTGCAATGCTGCCAATTGCCTAGTCAGTGAATTTAGTCTTGATTTCATTTGAAGATAGTAATAGTAGTAGTTATAGTAGGTCTAGAATGTTTTAGGCTTAGGCGGTGTCACCAGTGGCAAGGTTCATTTACCTTCAGCGAGAGAGCAGCTCATAAAACGGGGGTTGTTTTATTGGCCCGAAGGCAAGTGCTGAGACGAGATTTATGGTTTTATGACACCCGAGGAGAATGGGAAAGGACACCATGAATAGCTAAGAGTTTTCCTTTAAACTCGCTCCTTTAAAAAAAAGGGAAGGAAAGAAACTTCAGTGTTTGACAACTGACGAATACCAGGTGCTGCTTTCTTTGGGTCACCAGGTCTGTAAGGCCCTGATGGCTCTGCTCTGATCAACATTACGGCTAACATTCACACAGTCTATTTCTGTGTTTAGAAGGGCAGTAAAAGAGTGTTTAGCAAGAGGAAATTGTAATTGCCTGCGTTTTTTCCAGTTGCTTTTCTGTAATAAGCATTGGTAAATAATGATCAAGTTTTATTTTAAGAAACAGAATGGACAGAATAAATGCGAAATGGACAATTTGATGGATAATTTACCTTTTTGCTGTCAGCAGTGTCCTGATGAGCATTTTGTCCTAAAAATAACAGATTTCTTTTTTTTTATATACAGTCCTTATCAACATTTACCTTAGGTTTTACTATGGTTGAATAGTAAACCATTGTAAATCTTAAAAGGATAGTTAAATTTAAAAATGAAAATTCTGTCATTAATTACTCACCCTCATGTCATTCCAAACCTTTAAGACCTTCGTTAATTTTTGGAACACAAATTAAAATATTTTTGATGAAATCCGAGAGTTTTCTGACCCTGCATAGACAGCAATGCAACTACCACGTTCAAGGCCCAGGCAGTAAGGACATCATTAAAATAGTCCATGTAACATCAGTGCTTCACCCTTAATGTTATGAAGCTACAAAAATAATTTTTGTGCACAAAAAAACAGAAGTAACTTTATTCAACTATTTCTTCTCTTCTGTATCAGTCTTTGACACAAGTTCACAAGAGATGAGACTAACGCGGAAGAAAATTTTTTTGTTTTGTTTTGTTTTCTTTGCACACTGTCAGTTGCATTGCTGTCTATGCAGAGTCAAAAATCTCTTGAATTTCATCAAAAATATCTTAATTTGTGTTCTGAAGGTGAACGAAGGTCAAACCGGTTTGGAACGACATGAGGGTGACTAATTAACGACAGAATTTTCATTTTTAGGTGAACTATCCCTGGTATTTTTTCATAAATGTTAGAGGAATTTAATTATTTTCTTTATTTATATTATACATATTGCATTTAGATGTTAAACTAGTTATGATAACCACATTAACAAGGCATCAGTGGTTTGAACTATGGTTATTATAGTCTAGCTTGTGATGTTTTCTAGACTTTTAGAGCATAACTAACAAGCATTAGTGGATAGACTCATTAAACTTGCAGGCATAATATACTTCAGTATACAAAATTATATTATATAATATATTTAATATATTGCTAGTTTTCTGGTTTTTACTGGCTAGTTTACTGACAGATTATATATGAGTTATATGAGTACTGCAATAGGTGTTTGGGTTTGTTTTATGACACTTCAAAGTATTTTTTTCCCTCATGTTGTACCTATCCAAACTATACTTAATCAGCGTTGTTATTGTTAACTAAACTATTGAAATTTTGTTAATCGAAATATAGCTAAAAAAACATAAATATTAAATGGAAAACTTAAGCTTTGAAAACTTTAAAATTTTAAATGTTCACTTGCCAACTAACTGAAATATATAAATTTAACTTAAATAGAAGTTTTAATTTTAAAAAATTAAATTAAATTCACTTTAATTAAAAAAAAAAAAAGAAGAAATACTGTAATAATATATGTGACCCTGGACCACAAAACCAGTCCTAATTAGCACTGGTATATTTGTAGCAATAGCCAAAAATACATTGTATGATTTACTTTTAATGATTTTTTCTTTATGCCAAAAAAATCATTGGGATATTATGTAAAGATCATGTTCCATGAAAATATTTTGTAAATTTTCTGCCATAAATATATCAAAACGTAATTTTTGGTTCGTAATATGCATTGCTAAGAACTTCATTTGGACAACTTTAAAGGTGGTTTTCACAATATTTTGATTTTTTTTTTTTTTTTTTTTCTCCCCCACCCTCAGCTTCCAGATTTTCAAATAGTTGTATCTCAGCCAGATATTGTCCTATCCTGACAAAAACCATACATCAATGAAAATCTTGACCCCTATGATCCTTATGGTTTTGTCATATATAAATAACACCAAAATAATGTTGTACTTATCCTTAGATAAATTTAAGTACAGGTTAAGGGAAGTTAAGTGCCACAGTCACTGGCCAAATCCAAAGCGCATGTTGCAGTTTATCTCGCTTATAGTAAAAGACTAGTGGGGGGTGGATGTAACTCAATCCTAAAATCTGTTTATGTGACGTCCTCCATAAGCGAAGAGCTTCACGAGCTTGAAGGGAATGAGACAATAGTCCTAAAGCAGAGCAGTTGCCAGTTTCAGAGCCACTGGTAGATTTATGGCACCACAGCAGAGGCGATGGTCGTAAAGCCACAGACCAGCTGTGTGGTGCTGCTAGTGACCACCTGCTTTGCCTCTGCTAAACTCGTGAAGCTCGTGTGAAGAAGGCTTTCATTTTTGTTTATTGCAGTGTTTTAAAGTATATACAGACAACACGTTGGTATTTTAAGTCCATAATTGGTTACAAAATGACAATCATAATTCATGTAAATGTTTGATTACAACTATATATCACGTGTTGACACATGTCTGTTAACGCCACGTCGCTTAAGCACCACATTTGTCTTGTAATAGCATTTAACAGACTTTTACATGTTTAATAATTCAGATGTGTGTGTTTAGCGCTCGACTGGTTTAGTGCATCGTTTTAGTTTGGTGGTCCGCTTGTCACCGCAAACTGCAGCCCGTGTCCATGTTAATGGAAGTTGCTTTTTCATTAGCTCTAAAAAAAGTAATGTAGCATTTTACTGCATAGCCACAGCTCTGCCATTACTCAAGTTTGGGTGACAGCAAGGCTGTCTCTTTCTCTCTTCATGTTCTCAGGCATTTGAACCTAAACACTCCAGATGATCTTCATGCTTAAAGACATGCTAGTCTTTCCTCATGAGTGATGACATCAGTTTTATTGTCTAAGGGGTGCAGGGCTTCTTGGATGAGCTTTTACAAGCATCTAGTTGGGGAAGAGGGGTGCGGCCCGTAAGAGAAAGGCGGCTTGATTTACAGCGCAGAACCCTGACCATGCGTTTGATGTCAGCTAGGCTCCCAGACGGACAAACAGGCAGTAAAATGCAGACTGAAGAAAAAAGAAAGAAGGGTGAAAAAAAAAAAAAACAGTGAGAATGAAGGGAAAGGAACTTCAAAGAAGCAACTTTGCTCTTCCACAGGCTCGCCAAGGGGTTGAAGTTAAGTGTCTTTACCACCCTGCTTGCAGGACTTTTGGCAGCCCCTATTGTCGACTCGCTTCACGGGAGATTTTTAGCACCTGCCCCCTGCCAGCAACTCTCACTAGCACCACTGTCACCCCCAGTCGAGTGAGTGAGCCGTAACAGTTTTATAGCGCGCTGTTATATTCTCCCTTCGATTCGTTGCAGTATTTTTGTAGGTTTAAGGCACCGTGAGGACGCCCGTGGTGAATAGTTTTAGGCGGGTGCTGTGTGAGGAGATGGTGGATGTGGGTTTAAACATGTTGTTTGAAAAGAAGACTGTAGTTATTGCACAGTAGCCAGATTTTTAAGTAAGGGCAAGTCTATAGGACAAAAACAGAACTTTAGAGATCACCATGATGCTAAAATATTATAGATGGAATCGCGGAATCCAGTCATAAAAACAGAATTTACTGAATAACGTGGAATGTCACGGAATTTGTCAAAGTACGAATGAATTAATCAAAAGTAGGTCATTACACTTAAATCAAATTGCAATATGGACTAGTATCTGTAAATATTACACCGCAAAAATATCATTTAAATGTGAATCCTGCATGTTCTGTTTAATGAATGGAGCAGACGAGTGGTTTTGTTTACTACACACACAGAAGCGCGCGTGATGTTCGCAGTGATTTGAGTCTGTCCTCTCAATAAATGAGGATATAAATACATAAACAATATCTGTTGAGAGTCACTTCATGAGCATTTGACCGTTCCATTTTAGGAAAACTAGCGTTATATCACATACACACAGAAATGTAAAGGTAAAATAAAAGTCTGGTTTAACTTGAAGACATTGTGCCACATATATATTACTACTATTACTACTACCACTAAAATGAAACAAACAATATTTTTTTAGGGTATAATGACACAACATTTCATGTTTTAATTTTAATAGTAAATTCCCCTTCCCTGCCAAAAAAAAAAAAAAAGTTTGCTTAATTTTCAATAATTAAAAGATGAATTAAATTAATGTTTTATGCCTTCATTTGATAACCAGAACATTTTAAATACACAGCATTTTCTGTGTTTATTGGGGGTAAATTTCTGGGGGTACAAAAAAAAAAAAATTCATAAGGCTACTTTAAGAATAAATTCAAATAAATTAAGTATGCATTCAAATAATTAGACATGCTAAAACACAGAATTTGATAACAATAAAACCTATGGTGAGAAAAATATAACATGGGGCCCTAAATATGTCATTTTTGTTAAACCTTTATTAAATTGATGTGAAATTGTATAAGTTTCATGATTTTAATTAATTAGACATGCTATTTGATTGATAAAATTTAATTTAACCATTAAAAAGGAGTGGAGAAAAAATAATCCAGAAAAACTGAAACGGAAAAAATGGAATTTGGGAAGAATAAACTTTATAAATGGATTTCATGTTTTTTTTTTTTTGTTTTTTTTTTTTTTTTTTTTTTTTTTGCTCAGGCCTGTTTTCTTTGTTTAGCTGATTACATTTTTAAATGAGGCCAGTATCAGATTTCCAGTGTGATCAGATCATGGCTCTGAACTGACCCGTATGTGCAAAAGAACAGTACGAACAGGGTTGCCAAGTTTTCACAACAAAATTTGCCCAATTGCTTTTCAGAACTAGTCCAAAACTAACCCAGCTGTGTTCCAGGGGATAATATCACATTAGTGGGGTCAACCCACAGTTAAAAAACAACCTGTGACAACAATGGAAAAAGTAGCTCAATTCGGCAGGAAAACTGTAAACTTGGCAACACTTGCACAGCACTCTGTCATACGCAAGTAAACATGGAGGACATTAAGTAAGCGATTATGTGTGATCTGCCATAGAGGCCAGCGAAATTATGCACAGTTAATATGAAAAATAAAGACTAGGAGTTATCACTGTAATACTTATGAGTTCTGGTACATCACTGTATTTCCACTGACTACCAATAACTTTGGATATGTAAAATCTTTGAAGTGACTCCCATGAGCGTAAAATCGTGACAAATGTTGATTTAGAGTGACAAAGTCACATAAATTCTAATATGATTGTTCACACTGCAGACATCTGAACTGTATCAGATTTAGTTAGTTTTCAATTTCAATTTGTGCCACTTTCATATATGGTACTGAATCTGACACTGGTCAGATGTTTTGCAATGCGACCGCAGTGTGAACAGTCATATCGGAATTCAGGCTTTTATGTCACTCTAGATCAACGTTTGTCAGAATCGTAACAAATGTTGATCTAGAGTGACGTGTCATGAATTCCGATATGAATGTTCACACTGCAAACATCTGGCACCTCATTTATCAACAGTGCGTAGAAAAAGTTCTATATTTTGTCCTTATATTTACACACATTCCTATATATAAGTACAAGTTGGTAGATCTCACACACTGCGTGAAACTGTTCTTACGCACTCATTACACACATCTGTGCGCACGCACTGTTGATAAATGAAAAGATCAGATTCCATGTGGTTTGTGCCGTTTACGTTGTAATGGAAAAAAAGAGATCTGAGTCACGTGAACAAAAAAATCGGATTTGGGCCACATTTGCCTGCAGTATGAACGTATTACTGACGCAATTCTCTCAGACATCTAGGTTCATAACTTGAGATTATCAACGAAGAAGTCTCATGTGCTCACAACGTTTCCTCCAAGCTGCGTACATGCACCGCTGTGCACTTCTAACGTTGCGACCGTGCAGAAGAAATAATGTGCTGCACACAGGACAGATACAGAAATGAGCTGGGAAAAGCCATTTGACTGAATTATAGTAAATGCTCAGGCATCGAGTTTGTGTCGCTATAGAGTTAGAACTGTTGAATGCGGTTTA
This sequence comes from Labeo rohita, assembly GCF_022985175.1. Classification (NCBI taxonomy): domain Eukaryota; kingdom Metazoa; phylum Chordata; class Actinopteri; order Cypriniformes; family Cyprinidae; genus Labeo; species Labeo rohita. Next base: position 39,917,799 of record NC_066875.1, read on the forward strand.
CAGGTTTCATAGAAAAAGAATGATGTGTGACAAATCAGTCACTGTAGAGATTGAATACTTTAATGGTTGTGGACAAAATGGCTCTACAACTAAGACATTTACAGTCACACATAAGTGTAGTAGTGTACAAACTGTACTTCATAGGGATGTTTTAGATAACCTTTTTTTTTAAATATTTATTATTATATTATATTATATTATATTATATTATATTATATTATATTTCAAGCCTAATAACTAATTGACCTCAGAAAGGGAATTCATGACCAATAACTGCTTTATATTATATTATATTATATTATATTATATTATATTATATTATATTATATTATATTATATTATATTATATTATATTATATTATATTATATTAGAAATTACAAGCCTAATTACAAGCCTAATAACTAATTGACCTATATGGTATGATATGATATTGCAAGCCTAATAACTAATTGACCTCAAAAAGGGAATTCATGACCAATAACTGCTTTTATATTATATTATATTATATTATATTATATTATATTATATTATATTATATTATATTATATTATATTGCAAGCCTAATAACTAATTGACCTCAAAAAGGGAATTCATGACCAATAACTGCTTTTATATTATATTATATTATATTATATTATATTATATTATATTATATTATATTATATTATATTATATTATATTATATTATATTATATTATATTATATTATATTATATTATATTATATTATATTGCAAGCCTAATAACTAATTGACCTCAAAAAGGGAATTCATGACCAATAACTGCTTTATATTATATTATATTATATTATATTATATTATATTATATTATATTATATTTTGGAAGAATTATATAAGAATTGCACTATTCTGCTTAAGATTTTTCTGAATTATTTTTTAATAGAATTTCTTGGTAAGCAACAGAGCACTGTAAAAACTGTTTTCTCAGGTAACCTAAAATGTAGTTACATCAAGGGTCAAATCAAATATAAATAGCACATTAAAGTTAAAAGTTACACACTTCTTTTGTGTGTACGCTATATAGTATATAATATATATAATATATATTTTAGAATGCAATTTATGCCTGTGATGGCAAAGCTGAATATTCACCAGCCATTGTTCCAGTCATCAGTGTCCCATGATCCTTCAGAAATCACTTTGATATGCTGATTTAGTGATGTAGAAACATTTCCTATTATTAATGTTGAAAATAGTTGTTGCCTAATAAAAGTTTGTCTTTTGTGGAAACTTAAAATTCTTTGATAAATAGAAAGTTCGAAAGAACAGGTTTTACAGTCATTAATGTCACTTTTGATCAATTTAATGCATCCTTGCTGAATAAAAGTATTTATTTCTTCAAAAAAAAAAATCTAATACTTGAAAATTGTACTCAACCCCTCTTAAATTTCAGATGAACTACCATAGTCAGTGCACCAAGATTTCACTAGTATAGTGAAGATTTCAAAGAAGAGGACAAGGTGATCTAATTTGCATCCTCCTGGTCCGTTTCAACTGAATAGACGACGTTAGCCACGTTTCCCAAGAGGATTCTAAAACCTTTCTTAGCCATTAGCCATAATCACTGTACTAGCCCTGTTATAAATCCCACACTCACTTTCTCCATTCGCTGAGGAGCTGAATGACTTCTCCTTGTACATTTTGTTCAAGAGACCCGATTCAGTTTCACCAAGTGCTCATCAGAGAAGAATGTAAACAAATTAATTCAGATTAACTTTAATAGCTTCTTTAGATTTCCTCTCCGGCCGCTCTCCAAGAGGAATTAGGTTAATAGTTTCGCATTGAACTTTCTTGCTGTTTTTTTTTTCCTGAGCTCTCAAAATGTTCCTCCACCTCGTGCAATTTCAGAAAGCTTGTAAAATGCGTTTCCAGCTAGAGTACAAATTTAAACTTAACGCGAGCACAGCGAAGAAAAACAGAGTGGACTTTAATGTAACTTTAAACCTTAAAACTTCAGCCAAGTGGAGAGTCAGGAAGGCAATTGTAACAGAGCGCCTTTCTTACTCTTTTATCCTCGGCCCCATTTACCACAATAAGCCTGATTTGTATTATACCTCCATTTGGTCGGGAAGTCTTTGTGGATTGCAGTTAATCAGTCCAATTCGCTCCACTTACAGCTCACTTCTCTGTTGCACTGAATGTATTTTTAAAAGAACATCATTACATTCATTTTGCTTTGTTAGAACAGGCCGTTTTCACAAGAGCCTCTTTTTGAAAGCGTTTTCTGAGCAAGGACTATGTTAACCTTCTCTTTTGTTAATGCTATATGAATAATGATTTCTTTTTTTTTGTTTCTAAATGCTTGCATGGATGTGCATTTGGAAGCTGTTGTATTTCTTTTCATAGTGGCAGGTGGACAATTTTAATTGCTGACATTTGCAACTATGGTGCGATAGAAGCATCTAAGATGCAGAAGAGTTTGAACAAAATCAAAATGGATCATATGTATTTGCACATTCCCAGTCTTATTGTGTGTAAAACATCAGTTAGTCCAAAAGAAATTTAATAATTAAAACATTTTTTTTTTTTCATACTCATTTTCTGCTCTGCTGTCAAGGCCACTTAGGTGTCAGTACCAGCAGTCTTTACTGCCAAACACCCACTTTTCACATCCTGTTTTGCTAACAAAAAATTTGCAGAGCTAAAATATGTTGCAAATAAATGATGAACATTTGCATTCAAAGAAAATTAAGCCGGTCTAAAATAATGATTTTAATGCATCAAATTTAGCACCAGTCAAAAGTTTTTGAACAGTAAGATTTTTGGTTTTTTTAAGAAGTCTCTTCTGCTCACCAAGCCTGCATTTATTTGATCCAAAGTACATCAATTATAATTATTATTATTTTAGCAGCAAAACAGAATATTAAAATAATTTCTGAAGTATCGTTTGACTGGATTAATGATGATAAAAATTAAGCTTTGAAATCAGGAATAAATGACATTTTTAAATGTATTCAAAATCGTTATTTTAAATAGTAAAAATATTTCAAAATTGTACTGTTTTTGCTATACTTTAGATCAAATAAATGCAGGCTTGGTGAGTAGAAGAGATTTCTTTAAAAAACATTAAAAATCTTTTGACTGGTAGTGTAAATGTAGTTTAATGCAACATTAATTTTGTGATTACAGCAGGGTTTCTGCAGGTCTAAAAAAGTCTTGAGCCCTTCCATAAATTAAGGCCTTAAACGGTCTCAATTCAGGGCAGAAAGTTAAATTCATATGCTACAAAAAATTTATATCTTGCTCTATTTTTGTCTCATTTTTCAATACAAATATCTAATCCTCTTAAATCAAGCAAGTAAGTAGTAAATACTTTATCTGAGCCCATTGGACATTTGTTCTCATTTTAATCATAAACTCTCTTCAATTGATTATTTTCTCAGAAAACAAGATATTTCTGTCATTTGGCATCTATCTTATTATGCGACTCTTTAGACAGTCCAAAACAAGACAAAAATACTAATAAAGCACATGTTTTTGCAGTATCATCATAAAAGTTATTAAAAGTTATATCATGGCTGAGCTTTTTTGTTTTCGTAAAATGAATCAAAAAGCAGTGGAAATCTGTAGGAAGCTGTATTTTGTAGGAACTTGAATTTGTTGCTAATACAATTCATTTACATTTTGAGAACGTATAGATCAGTTTATTCCTTAAATTGTCTTTGTCTTAAAAAGGTCTTAAATTTACCTTTATAAAACCAGACATTCTGGACTAAATTGGCTACTTCACTGATATTAAAGGAGAAGTTCACTTCCAGAACAACAATTTACAAATAATGTACTCACCCCCTTGTCATCCAAGATATTCGTGTCTTTCTTTTCAGACGCAAAGAAATTGTTTTTTGAGGAAAACATTTCAGCATTTTTCTCCATATAATGGACTGATATGGTGCTCCGATTTTGAACTTTCAAAATGCAGTTTAAATGCAGCTTCAAACGATCCCAAATGCGGTTGTAAACGATCCCAGCCGAGAAAGAAGGATCTTATCTAGCGTAACGATTAGTTATTTTCATAAAAATAATATAATTTATATACTTTTTACTTAAGAAAGAAAGACGTGAACATCTTGGATGACAAGGGGGTGAGTACATTATATGTGAATCTTTGTTTTGGAAGTGGACTTCTCCTTTAAACATGTCTTTAAAAAGAATAACCATTCGTACAGCAAAACAGCACAAGATGTGACTGGTTACATTTTAATGGTATATTCAGTAAACATGGCGCATGTGTCTCTAAAAGCAAACAGGGGTCCTTTAAAAACACGTCTGCTCTTTTACCTCCATGCATCCAGTCAATCACAGTCCCATTGTTCTGAGAGGCTTGGGTCTGCAGTGAGATATTGCCCCGCGAGTTCAAAGGTGCCTCGTAAATTGTGGGATCCTCAACAATTAATCTACAGATGCAACAGTTCAAAGAGGCCTCCACTAAATCTAGTTTAACCTCAGCCTGATAGACTTACTCGCTGAATAACTGTCTCATTCTCTTCACTTTTGTTTTCGTTTACGGCAAAGACCAGTATTTACATTTTCAGCAGTATGGAGAGCTAAAATCTGTTTTGGTGTTATTTCAGTACAGTTTGACTGTTTTAGGAACATTTTTTGAAGTAGTAGTGTCTTTTGTTAAAAAAAAAAAAATTGCTGAGTAAAGAGACGTGTGAGTAGGAAGGTTTAGTGTGAACATTGCCCCAAAGGGATCTGTGTGATCATAAATCAGCCTTCATTAGGTCGGGTGAACGGGGAACCCACTGATTTACAGTGAGGAAGTGACACTAATACCCATCAAAGCCTCTAGTGTGGAACAGAAGATCGTGGAAATGGCCTCACAAGTAACTGCGTTTGGTTCCCTTTCTGAGTCAGTTTTTAAACCGGAGTTATTAGGTGTCATACAGTATTTGAGTAATTAAAAGTAGCAATGATACCAAGCAATGACTGAGAATAGTTCAGATGTGTTCATGCTGTAGTTTATTTAGTAACAAGCTGTGTTCTGTGTCATATATATAATGTTACAAATTTAAATTCATTCTAATGAACTGGTTCAATTGGACAGTTTCAGATCTTGTTCTGTAGGGAAAATGTTTAGCTGCTGCAATTCATGTATAAATTAGGTGTATCATTTTTATTTTTTAATAATTAATTTATTTTTTATTTTATATTTTTGCGCCAGAAAATGTCTCACTGATTTTATTAGAAATGTTATTATGCATTATAATGTCTCATATTGCCCCTTCATGTCCCGATTAATTCTAATCAATGTTTCAACTGGACATAAATTTGTTTTGCCAATTTAGGTCGTCTTGTGTTATGGTGAGATGGCCAGAAAAATGTCACAGATTTTATTATTAATTGTAATTGATTACATATATTTCAAAAATATTGATTTAAAAAAAATAGGTATTTTATTTTATTTTATTTTAGAGCCAGAAAAATGTCACTGATTTTATTATTAATTATAACTGGTTACATATATTTCAAAAACATTGATTTAAAAAAAATAGGAAACTAATTGTATTTATGTATTATTTATTTATTTGTTTTGTTTTGTTTTGTTTTTAAGCCAGAAAAATATCTCACTTTTTTTTCAATTATAATTGATTACATATATTTCAAAAATATGAATTAAAAAATATATATTTTATTTTATTACAACTGTTTTGTCACTGAAAAATGTCACTGATTTTATTCTTAATTATAATTGATTACATATATTTCAAAAATATTGTTTTAAAAAAAAAGGATTTTATTTTCCCTATAAATGGGGAATTATTTTTATTTTATTTTATTTTATTTTATAGTAGTTTTACCATGGATATGTTATAACAAGACTGCAAAACCAATTTTGTGTCATGAGGAAAAACAATATTGTGCAAGGCTTAGCAAAATTTAAAAAATGTTCCATTAAAAATGTTTTATTTTTCCTGTAAATAGGGAATTTTTTTTTTATTTTATTTTATTTTATTTTATTTTATTTTATTTTATTTTATTTTATTTTATTTTATTTTATTTTATTTTATTTTATCTTATTTTATTTTATCTTTACCGTGGATTTGTTTTTACAAGACTGCGAAACCAATTTTGTGTTATGAGGAAAAGCAATATTGTGCCAGGCTTAGCAAATGTGTTTTTGATGTTAATGTCATGTGATACAGTCTCTATATTGGGAGATTTCAAAAAGCAGAAAGTGCTGATTTCCCACATAGTCTCATGGTTAGACTTCTTTAGCACACAAAACCAAACTGCTTTGATATTGGTCTTATTATTTTTACTGAGTTGGTACTTTGCCTTCTTTCCTAGTCGGATCAGCCCAGTCCAGCCAGCTCCAGTTCCAGTTCCAGCTCCGGCTTTGGACGCGCACATAAGCGGCAAGGTAACCTTTCTGATATTTGCCACATCCTGTTAATTTTGGCTAGCTTGGTGAAAGCCTGGCCTTATTATGGGTCAGTGTGTCAAACCCCTTTTCTTACCCACAGAGTACACATTACTTCCAATATGTTAGTTTATTTTACTAATATTAGAGAAATATGACTGAGGATGTGTGTGCGATAAATCCTATGAAATATTACACTAAGGAAAGAAGTGCTTTTGTAGACATTTGCCATTCTTTGTTTACCTGTAGTGTTGGGTCCTTTGCGGTCGGTGATCCCAGATTTGCACTCAGACGAAAACGAAGAGGATTCTGAAGAGGAGGAAGATAATGACATGGACTCAGACATGGAGCGGCCGTTACACACGCAAATGACACATCGCCACCGCAGGTAAATATCAATGAAAACTACCACATAACTCCGTCTGCAGAAAAAAAAAAACAATTTTCTATATCTATTCCTGCATACCATGCTGTGTAGCTGACGTGAGGATGCTCAGAAGGGGATAATGAATGGTGAATATCTGTTACGTATTTTGCAGGGTGAGTTTAAGTGACGGCAGTGACAGTGAAAATAGCTCTGCCTCTTCACCGCTGCCCCATAATGACCCCCAACCTCTACTGAAAAACGCCAATAACCAGGTGAGCTGGAATCACCTTCTCTGTCATTGCATTCCTGTAGCTCTTCCATATCAACTCTTGTGCTCATCAAAAGAATGAGGTAAAAAATTATATGTGGAGGAAAAAGAAATTGAACTGTCACGAGACTATAAAGCTGTGAATGGGCTGGGTAACAAAATATTGATTTCTCTATTTTAATTGATTCTCATTTTTCCGAAACAATATTGATTCTTAAATGCTAAGAATCGATTAGTCTAGTCTCTTTTCAGTTAATGAATGCAGCACTATAGCACACCTCCCATCCAATAAATCAGCATAAGCTTTGTGATTTTTTTTTTTTTTTTTTTTTTTTGATATGTAACAAAGTCTCAGATTTCACTTTCCGTCTATTTTATTACAATATTCAAACAGTAAATGCCGTTTTGGCACTGTTTAATGTGGAGGACAGATCGCTGTAGCGCCTAAATTAAGCAGCAGCACGAAGGGCACATGAGCTGAACATCTCAGTTTCAGCATGAAATAAACATGAATGAACATCCGAAGGTATGTTAAAAGAAAGAGTATAACTAAGTACAACTAAATTTGTATCCTTTCTCATATAATCGATCAATCAGTGTTTCAACCGTGCAAAGACGTCAGTATAACGGCTTGTAAACAATGTCACGTAACGTCACACTTACCTCAGAAAAAACACATTCACATATGGTGACCATAAACTCATTAGTCAGCTAGAAAACTTTACTCTAGAGAGGAGCATTTTGCTAAATATATGCATCATATAATATATTCATTATTATTTTTACTGTTCTTCAATGTTTAGATCCATTTGTTGAATCAATCCATCAAGTTTTTATGACAGCCACCATTTAAATGTTTATATTATATATGTTTATATTTAAAACGAATTGGAACAGAAATACAATTATGTAATTGAAACTTTATTATTAAAGATCCACAATAATTTCTGAAAAATCCAAATATTGGATGTACAGTGGGTACAGAAAGTATTCAGACCCCCTTAAATTTTTCACTCTTTGTTATACTGCAGCCATTTGCTAAAATCATTTAAGTTCATTTTTTTCCTCATTAATGTACACACAGCACCCCATATTGACAGAAAAACACAGAATTGTTGACATTTTTGCAGATTTATTAAAAAAGAAAAACTGAAATATCACATGGTCCTAAGTATTCAGACCCTTTGCTGTGACACTCATATATTTAACTCAGGTGCTGTCCATTTCTTCTGATCATCCTTGAGATGGTTCTACACCTTCATTTGAGTCCAGCTGTGTTTGATTATACTGATTGGACTTGATTAAGAAAGCCACACACCTGTCTATATAAGACCTTACAGCTCACAGTGCATGTCAGAGCAAATGAGAATCATGAGGTCAAAGGAACTGCCTGAAGAGCTCAGAGACAGAATTGTGGCAAGGCACAGATCTGGCCAAGGTTACAAAAAAATTTCTGCTGCACTTAAGGTTCCTAAGAGCACAGTGGCCTCCATAATCCTTAAATGGAAGATGTTTGGGACGACCAGAACCCTTCCTAGAGCTGGCCGTTTGGCCAAACTGAGTTATTAGGGGAGAAGAGCCTTGGTGAGAGAGGTAAAGAAGAACCCAAAGATCACTGTGGCTGAGCTCCAGAGATGCAGTCAGGAGATGGGAAAAAGTTGTAGAAAGTCAACCATCACTGCAGCCCTCCACCAGTCGGGGCTTTATGGCAGAGTGGCCCGACGGAAGCCTCTCCTCAGTGCAAGACACATGAAAGGCCACATGGAGTTTGCTAAAAAACACCTGAAGGACTCCAAGATGGTGAGAAATAAGATTCTCTGGTTTGATGAGACCAAGATAGAACTTTTTGGCCCTAATTCTAAGCGGTATGTGTGGAGAAAACCAGGCACTGCTCATCACCTGTCCAATACAGTCCCAACAGTAAAGCATGGTGGCGGCAACATCATGCTGTGGGGGTGTTTTTCAGCTGCAGGGACAGGACGACTGGTTGCAATCGAGGGAAAGATGAATGCGGCCAAGTACAGGGATATCCTGTACGAGAACCTTCTCCAGAGTGCTCAGGACCTCAGACTGGGCCGAAGGTTTACCTTCCAACAAGACAATGACCTTAAGCACACAGCTAAAATAACGAAGGAGTGGCTTCACAACAACTCTGTGACTGTTCTTGAATGGCCCAGCCAGAGCCCTGACTTAAACCCAATTGAGCATCTCTGGAGAGACCTAAAAATGGCTGTCCACCAATGTTTACCATCCAACCTGACAGAACTGGAGAGGATCTGCAAGGAGGAATGGCAGAGGATCCCCAAATCCAGGTGTGAAAAACTTGTTGCATCTTTCCCAAAAAGACTCATGGCTGTATTAGATCAAAAGGGTGCTTCTACTAAATACTGAGCAAAGGGTCTGAATACTTAGGACCATGTGATATTTCAGTTTTTCTTTTTTAATAAATCTGCAAAAATGTCAACAATTCTGTGTTTTTCTGTCAATATTTGGTACTGTGTGTACATTAATGAGGAAAAAAAATGAACTTAAATGATTTTAGCAAATGGCTGCAATATAACAAAGAGTGAAAAATTTAAGGGGGTCTGAATACTTTCCGTACCCACTGTATATCCAAAATAATTGATACTGCATCGAATCGAAGCTTGTGAATCAGAACTGAATAGAATTCAAATTTGTGTCAAAACCCAGCCCTATTTAAAACTGGAGTTTCCTTGTACATCTGGTTTGATGTTACACATAAAAAACATAGATATAATATTTGATATAATGGGTATGTTCACTGCCTGTCAAAGGTTTGGCACCAGTAACTTTTTTTAAAGAAATAAATACTTTTATTCATGATGGATGCATTAAATTGATCAAAAGTGACCGTAAAGACATTTATAATGTTTCAGAAGATCTCTATTTCAAATAAATGCTGTTCTTTTGAACATTCTATTCATCAAAGAATACTGACAAAAAGTATCAATATTGAGCACGTAACTTTAATTAAAAACATGCTTCTAATTAAAGTAAAAAAAAGCAAATCAGCATATCAGAATGATTTCTGAAGGATCATGTAACACTGAAGACTGGAGTAATGATGCTGAAAATGTAGCTTTATAATCACAGGAATGTTTTTTTTTCTCAGTTGTATATGAGTCCTCAGTGTGAAAAGATGAAACTCAAAATCATACATTCACTGTTGGAAAGGGTTCAAATATGCACAGAAATGCTAAAAAACAAAATAATTTGTGGGACCTGAAGGATTTTTCTGAAGAACAGTAGGCAGTTTAACTGTTCAGGACAAACAATGGACTCATGAACAACTATCACTAACCAAAAAACACAGGTAACAACACAGTATTAAGAAACAAGTGTATGTAAACTTTTGAACAGGGTCATTTTTATAAATTCAACTATGAATTTTTCTTGTGGACTATATGTAAACATCTTTTATGTGAAATATCTTATTCAGGTCAGTACTAAATAAAAAAATAACCTGCATTTTGTATGATCCCTCTTATTTTGGTAAAATAACTGACATTTTGCAGATTCTGCAAGGTGTATGTAACTTTTGACCTCAAATGTATGTATATATATAGTGACGTAAATAAATTATGATCAATTTTGCAGATACTTGAGGTGAAGAGTCCTATGAAACAAGCGAAGATGGACAAAAATAAAAACATTGACTGTGACAAGGTGAGCAGTCATTTTTTGCATATGTGATACATTACGTTATATGTTGCATGGCATATTTTTAAACATCATATACATTCAATTTTGTCTATATGATTTCCCTGGGAATCCCAGGTCATTCCTAGAACTTTGCTGTTTGAGCTACAGGAACACTATGACCTATTTGGCCTCTTGTTGTAATATTAATACATGTAAATATTTTATTGTAAGCACATTGTGCATTAAACAATTTTTTTAAAGCTTTATTCTGCCACTTAAGGTCCAAAAGGCAAGAACACTGCCGTGCAGGACACCATGACATTTTAAAGATGCCACATTTAGCAAGAGCGTGATTGATCAATCTGAAACATGTCTCCTTTTTTATCGATTAATCTAACATCTCGTTCCGCAGGCGTACTTGGATGAGCTGGTTGAGCTTCACAGAAGACTGATGGCACTAAGGGAAAGGCACATATTACAGCAGGTAATAAATGAGGAGCATGTACTGTCAGCAGTCAGCTTTTCTAAATCACTCACTCCTGCACAGACAGTTGCACGAAGGGACCTTTGCACGAGACGCAGTGCTGTATTCTTTCAGCACGTAATGACCTTTATGAGCGAACATGAGAAGGGACACTTAAAAATTCCCTCTCGATGTCCAAGGAAGCTCAGTGCTTTACTGAAAACTTTAGAAACCTGTAAAGTTTAAAGTTATTACCCACAGCGTTAACTTGTCAATGAATATCTGGCAGTAATAAATCATACTGGTAACAGTAGGTTTTCTCTTCCTTCAAGTGCTTGCCAAGTAAACTCTTTGCGGCCCATAATTCCTGTTCTTTGAGGCCTATTTGCTTTGACACAGTGGAGAGTAATACTTTTGTAGTTCCAAGGATTTGCCGTACCCTTCTGTTGCAAAGCCAGTGGTGGTTCAAGTCTGGAAGACCTTCCAAATGAGGTCCAAGCTGTGCAAATGTGCATCTTAATCAAGTTAATCTTGCCGTTTTGTAAAATAATAATCATCCTCCTCTGCAACAAGATATGACACTGATTAACTTTCATGATCAGCGCTTAACACAAACTGGAAAATTCACTGATGTCATTGGCTGGCAAGCTTTATTCCTTGTTATCCAGCCACAAAGAATTGTTCTGTGAGGAACATCTATGGAATATTACTAAAATATAACATGACGTACTTGATGCAGGAAGCCTAACTGACTGACTACATGATGTAGCCTATTAGAATTCAAGATATGAGGGCAAACTATGCCCCTTTATGGTTTTATATAATGTGATATAGTTTAGCAATACCCTTAAGCTCAGTTTCGCCAATGAAGATAGTTACAAAAAAAAGTCAGGGCCGAACTGTTATCCGTCTACGAGTAAAACACGTTGGTATTTTAATACTGAATGAATCCATGTTTTTGAACAAATCGAGTAAGCCGGTGATTTAGTGACTCATTCATAAAGAGAGTCGCTTTGTTTCTGAAGGAATCAGCCATTTGAAGGAATCTGTTGAATGAATGACTCACTCATTAAAGGAGAAGTCCACTTCCAAAACAAAAATTCGCATATAAAGTACTCACCCCCTTGTCATCCAAGATGTTCATGTCTTTCTTTCTTCAGTCGTAAAGAAATTACGTTTTTTGAGGAAAACATTTCAGGATTTTTCTCCATATAATGGACTGATTTGGTGCCCCAATTTTGAACTTCCAAAATTCAGTTTAAATGTGGCTTCAAACGATCCCAAATGCGGTTGTAAAGAAGGGTCTTATCTAGCGAAACAATCAGTTATTTTCATTTTAAAAAATACAGTTGAAACCATTTTTAATCTAAAATGCTTGTCTTGCCTTGCTCTCCCTGAACTCTGTGTATTCTGGCTCAAGACAGCTAGGGTATGTCAAAAAAACGTATTTTCTCCCTCAACTTCAAAAATCATTTTAAAATCATCCTACATTGCTGCAGAAGTACCGACACAGTCTTTGCAGTGCGAACAGGCAAAGATCAAACACCCTTAACAAAAAAGGTAAAACAGCGAAAAAACAGTCCAGGCAGAGTAAGGCAAGACATAAAAAGTATATAAATTGTATTATTTTTATTAAAATAACCAATCGTTTGCTAGATAAGACCCTTCTTTCTTGGCTGGGATCGTTTACAACTGCATTTGGGATAATTTGAAGCTGCATTTAAACTGCATTTTGGAAGTTCAAAATTGAGGCAACATATCAGTCCATTATATGAAGAAAAATGCTGAAATGTTTTCCTCAAAAAACATAATTTCTTTATGACTGAAGAAAGAAAGACATGAACATCTTGGATGACAAGGGGGTGAGTACATTATAAAGCATGTAGCACTGAAACTCTTGTATTTGTTAGAATGGCCAAGGATCAGCCATCTCCACATAAAACTGATCATGCAGAACAAACCGTAAGTCGAGATATCTCATTCCAAATTGAGAACAACTGTGTAATAGCTCAATCTGAGGTCACAGGAAAAAAATCGTGGAGCTTGGCGACTTGTTGGTGCTATAAGAGGGAAAAACCTTAAAAATGGCTATAACTACACAGCTGTTTGTCCTATCAGCATGAAAATCGTTGTACACGGTCGAGGCCCAAAGTGCCACATATGTTTATAAGGACGTTTGCATTTTTTTTTTTTTTTTTAATCATTGCTTTGTTGGTTACAGGCTTGTTAAATAATTTCTTTTTCATATGTACTTAATTGTCTTAAAGTGCCTGAACCCCGATAATCACTTGCAGCTGTATTATTAATTTATTTTAAAATTATTTTATTATTATTGTAAATTTTTATTTAAAATTAATAATATAAAATGTAAAAAATTAACCATGGAACCATGCAAGCATGTAACTATATATCTATATCTATGTATCTATCTATATCTATATATACATACATACATACATACACGTGTGTGTATATATAATGTGTCTTTATATTTAAGGATCAACTGTTACAGTTGTTTGTTATTTGCTTAAACTCAAATTTAAACAAAAGTACTACATCCACGGTTGTTTGTCCGAACTACAGGCGCTCGAACAGCTGACTTCTATCTTCAATGTCATAACAGGCCTCTGGGTCTCCCTGCGTTTCTGGCCCGGGTTCAGGAGAAATGGAAGAAATTCCTTCCATATGCGGCTTTTGCTTTGTAGTGTGAAACGGATCAGGTTTGGGTCCCATTACGGCCCAGTTTAATCCATGTGGCCGCTCCACTGCCCCCCTTCTCTTCACAATCACCGATTCAGTCCGTCTTCGGAGGCAGCGAGGCCTGGAACCAATAACAGGCTGCTTTGCTAACGCATCTTCCTCATTACAATCAGACACGAGATATCGTGCAAACGGAGGCTCCTTGCTGTCAATGGAGCTTTGTATCAGATGCAAAAGGGGAACGGAATGGCCACGTTTTATTGCTCCTGAAGGACTCATTTTTGTAGATTCTTATGTTTTCTGAGGAAAATGTGAGTAGTGCCCCAATTCGTAATCAAAACGTCTCTCTTTTTCTTGCAGATTGTAAACCTCATTGAGGAAACGGGACACTTTCACATCACAAACACAACTTTTGACTTTGACCTCTGCTCTCTGGACAAAACCACAGTTCGGAAGCTGCAAAGCTACCTGGAGACTTCTGGATCGTCTTGAAGACTTGTGCAGCTGGCTGCAACGAGGAGGAAAAATCACACCTCCCTTTTGCTCTCCTTTTGTTTTTCCCTCCTAAATCGAAACTTGTAAGGCAATGGAAAGGATCCGCTTTCATTCCAGAGCTCCTCTCGTCTCTCGAAAGGCCTCAGAAAATGACAACGTTATTACACGAGTCTGGAGATTCCTACGCTCCACCTGGACTTCACCCAAAAAGCCTTGATAATCCGACATTGCCAAAAAATGTTCTTGCTCCAAAACAAAATACATTTGTGTATATTGTATGAATGTTTGATAAGTTCTTTGTGACGAATGCATGTTTCAACACTGCCTTACCACATTGTCTATTTATTGAGTATGAGTTTCAAGTGTGTGTGTGTGTAAGTGCAAATGATATTAAACTTGTGCAAGCACTTGAGAACATCATCATCATCTCACTGGCAATGAAACATCTCTTAACATTCACTGTTTTTTGGATCATCATGTAAAATGAATGGTTTCACATTATGCTGGACAGAAGAAGACTTTTAGCCCTGTTAATCGATGAATTGCACAATGTCTGCGAACTCTTTCTAAAATGTTGCCCTGTTAAATAATTAATAATATTATGATGGTTTTCAGTGTGCCATTTGAAAGAAGGCAGGATCTTAAGCAAATCCAGTGACCTCTATCCCAAATGTTTCAGTAGGAAAGTGTATTGTTGAATCTTCTAATGTTATTTATTGTTTTTGGGGACTACAGTTCCCAAGGCTGTTCATTGGTTGTCCCCAAACCAGTGGGAAAAAGCCAAGTCTTAACTGTAGTTTGGGAGTTCTTTGTTAAACTGAGGAAATCAAGACGTAATCAAAGTTTACTTTTCAGTTCCATTGTTTTTTGTTTTTAATTAGATTATTTGATAGAGGCCAATATGAGCAGATTGTGCAGTAGCCCTCAAGCTCTGCTTTGTGCAAAAGCAACATCGTTCACTTTTCATTACCTTATAATGTTGAATCAGATGAGCCAGCCAGAAATATAGATATTTTGGGAAACACAATGTTGGTGGTGGTGGGGTTAAGAAGGGTTCAGATTGAATAATTGGCACTGTGTGAAGTGAATTTATCAGAGAAAAAAAAAAAAGTTTTTTTTTTTTTTTCAATTGTTTTGTTTTTGCTGAATGAAAATCATGCCATGTACACTTTATTGTTGTTTATTTCCCAGATTAATTTTCTCAGCCCAAAGAGCTTTTAGTTTAGTTATCATTATATAATGTTTATATGTGTATATAAACTTTATATGTGATAAAAAAGTGATTATCTTTCCTTTCTTGGAAGGCACTGACCTGCTTCCAGTTGAAAGTTCTTGATCATAATATAAGTTCAAAACAGAGTCGTGGATGTGTAATTACTGACCAGTGAGCATTTGATCAGTGTTAGAAATGTTTTTTTGTATTTGTTTAATGAACGGGAATGGCTGGTGATTATACAATCATCTAATATATATATATATATATATATATAATTTTATACCAGTTTATACTTAAGAGATTTAACTTAACTACAGTACCTTATGGAGGGGTAAGTTAAAGTATAGGCTCAACTTACCCCACAGCATTTGCCCCATAGCTGGCATTTTGGAGAAAAAAACTGGCAATTCAGATTTGCATGGTTTCATATGTTCATATGTAACAGCCATTACATCTGTTATGCTGAAATTTTTCTTTGACAAGCCAAAAACAGTTTTTAGAGTAAATGGGTGCCTTCCACTCCTCCCACATGTTTCTCCTTTTCACAGTCTGGCAGAAATGATATGTAATTCCAAAATACATGGTCACATGACAGTAAAAGTATACAATTGCCAAGATACAGGGATACCCACTGGCTCAACTTACCCCACTCTCCCCTACCCCTGGGAATCTATCTATCTCCCCTACCTGACAAGATGCGAAATACATACCAATAAGTACATATCACTGCAGTTTCCAACAGAATAAACACTAGAGGCATTAAAACAGTGAACATTTGAAATTGTTGCCGTACATGGTTACGATTACAGCTCCGTATGATTCGCTTTCCTGACGTGACAAGCTTATTTGGCAGCTCAACCGGCATGGGATTGTACTTAGGATGCGCAATCCTTAGGTGCAGATTTCGTCAAAAACAATACAATTGAAAGAGCTGAAGTATGAAGATGAGAGATCGAAAAACAAGCTAAAACGGCATGCTTGCGATTGCTTTTTACGTCACATTTGATTTTCATACTGTTGGGAAGGTTTAGTTTTGTGTATATTGCAGATGGTATGTCATTTTAAAACGTCACGGAGCATTAGACTTATTCGCTTGTTAAGTTTGACGTCAAGCATCACCTCTTCCGTGACTTCCGGGTCCAAACGAATCCTACCCTTTAACTCCATACCGAAATCCCAGATAGCCATACAATGAAAATATAAATATTAATAAATAAATATAAAAATTATTTGTATTTTGGACACTGTGTAGTGTACACCGTAAATTTGAAAACGTTCAGCTTAAAAGTATAATATGAATAAACAGTACTCATAAACGGCTGCTGAGATAGTATTCTCAAGTGAAATAAGTTGGGGTTTGGACCCGGAAACAGTGTTCGTTGGTGTGTTTATTGGACACATTACGTCAGCACTTAACAAGCCCATAGGCCGTTTCTCAAAGGGAAGGCTGCATCCTCAGGAGGTCGCATTTGCAGGCTGCATACATCATCAATAGTTTATTTCAATTAACTGAGCATTACTTTCGTGAGTTATAATCATATCACAAAAATTTACGCTTCACTAAGAATAATGGTCAAATTTACAACTGTTAATATTATAAATTAAGATCTTCTTTATGGCGCATGCAGCCTACAAATGCGACCTCCGGAGGATGCAGCCTTCCCTTTGAGAAATGGCAACAGACAGCTAATTTCTGCTAAGTTTGCAGTTGGCTGTAGAATGTGCAGTGTGTTCAAGCGCAGCTTTTTGGTCCAGATGCTGCTGACGTGAGGTAACAACATCATCGGCTTTTGTCACCACTAGATCTTTGAAGTCGGCTTAAGGTGAATAAGCTCAGATAAATAAGGCCTATGATCAATCAGTTCCAAAAACAAATACAAAACCTGTGCAAATTGAAAGAAACCAATTTTTTGAGATTAAATTCAATATTTGGTATGAATATAGGCTAGTATAATAACAACTTATTACAATACAAAAATTTTTGTAGGCTGGTCATTTTTAAACAGGAACACCAAAAGTGTAAAAAGGTGAGGGGAAATGGTTGTAACACAACATGAGGATTAAAAATTAATTTTTAGTAAATTAGGCTTTAGCTTTTTGGCATTGAAATGAACAGCATTTTTGTCAATTATGAAAATGGAAGAACATGATATTTCTCCTATTTAAAGGGATAATTCACCCAGAAATTACAATTTTGTCATTAATTAACACAAGACCTTTGTTCATCTTCGGAACACATATTAAGATATTTTTGATGAAATCCGAGAGCTTTCTGAGCCTGCATAAACAGCAACTCAACTGACATTCTTAAGGCAGAAAGGTAGTAAGGTAGCATCGAAAAAATAGTCCATGTGAAATCAGTGGTTCAACCTTAATATTATGAAGCTACGAGAATACTTTTTGTGCACAAAGAAAACTAAAATAAAGACTTTATTCCACAATTCTTCTCTTACGTGTCAGCGTCCACTGCCATTCAACAATGTCCTTACTATAGCTTTCTGGGTCTTGAACATTTCAATGCATTTTAAAGACTCTGTAGATTTGTTTTCATCTAATGACATGAGTTGAATCAATGGATTATATACAGTTGCTGTATCTTTACTATGTTGTCATCCTTGGTGTTTGTGCATGTCTTGGCAGTCTCATCAAACCCTTTTAAGAGCCCGTAGAGTGCATAAAAAACAACTGCATATGGGGAAAAGTTCATGAACATGGTTTATTAATGCGTTAGACCGCCTGGGGTCAAATCCCTGATTCTTACTCATTGTGATGACAGGAAGAGCGTTTGTATGCTTTTTCTGTTTTTAATGTGGGTGGTCCAGCTATGAAATGGGAAGGTACAGTGCTATTTCCTAAAGTAGTGCAGTGTCAGTTGTAGCCTTTTAAAATAAAAGGAGCCAGTCTATCTTTATTATATTGGGTTATGGATTATAGATGTTTGAACAGTAGAAATCCAAGAATTCTGTTGATATAAGGTGGAGTCCTAAAAAGAAGGTGAAATGTACAGTACAGCATAGGTCTTCAGCAATGAACTTCAGCAACTTCAGCATAGGTTTAACAATGAGACAGAGCAATAAAATCAGGCAAGTAGTTTTTTGTTACTTTATTATTCAGATAGGACAGTGGAGAGATGACAGGAAAGTATTAGGTAGAGAGAGGGAAGCTTGATCAGCAAAGCTCCTCGAGGCGGGAAGTGAACTCGGGTCGCCATGAGCACAGTTGCGCTGTATATGTCGGCACACTAACTACACGACTATTGGCGCTGACGTTTGTCAGCCATTCTGAATGATAATGTATAATCTAAGCCAACTAAACAACTTTTCTATGACGACTTAATGTAAATTTACAGAATTCAAAAGTTCACAATTCCCTTGTGCTTTGGCTGCACACCATAAAGCCTGTAAAACAGACATTTCTTGTTTATAGCCATGAAACCTGGCAAATTTGGAATTTTAAGCTGTTATTTGAGGCGTTCAGGCCCTCAAGTGTCTGACTGATTCAGGAAGAAGCGGTTGGAGGTAATCGTGAATGTTTCGAATGACTGTACTGCTAAACTCAGACTCTACAAAGCCTCTGTTGTTCAGTGATTCACAGAGGCCGAGGGATGGGAAGTGTGAGCACATCTCTAACAGGCTTACGGTTAAGCCACTTCACTTAACACCATTCCACAGCATTCATGGGAGAGCAGCTGGCTCTGAATCCAGCATCCTGCATTGAATGCCAGCCCTACTACAGTTGTTCCAAAAGCTTATGGGTTTGAGATGTGAGCAAACGTCAAGCTTGTTGTTTTATTGATAATTAACGAATGAGATGTTTGGATGGTTTCAGAGTATGAGTAATCTCCATTATGTGGTCAGTTTGTTGTGAGCAATGGCGTCTCTAGAGGGACTGATGTGGAAAGTACGCAGCTCTTATCAGATGAGCATGATTCACACCAATAATAGAGAGTAATTCACCAAGGAACATGTAAGACATGTAGTTTGGCACAAGAAATTCTGATTTTAAAAGCTTAATAGCTGTTAACAGAGAATTCAGAGATGAATACTTGACATGACTATATATATTAATATCTATATTTAAATGTGCTATAGAAAATTTTGATTATTAGTATTATTAATGCGCTATATACATTCTTATTCATAGATAGATAGATAGAAGATAGATAGATTTGTTTGTTCGTTCATTTGTTTAGAATGACAAAACGATAGATAGATAGATAGATAGATAGATAGACAGACAGATAGATAGATAGATTTGTTTGTTCGTTCATTTGTTAATTTGTTTACAACAAAACAATAGATAGACAGATAGATAGACAGACAGACAGATTGGTTTGTTCATTTATTTGTTTTAATTTGTTTACAATCTATCTATCTATCGATCTATCTAGTATGTTCGTTTGTTCGCTGGTATAGATAGATAGATGATAGATCTAGTTTGTTCGTTTACTTTGCCATTGTAAACAAATTAACAAATGCATGAACAAACCAATCTATCTGTCTGTCTATCTATCTATCTATCTATCTATCTATCTATCTATCTATCTATCCATCTATCTATCCATCTATACCAACGAATGAACAAACAAACTAGATAGATAGAGAGATAGACAGATAGATAGATAGATATTTAGATAGATAGACAGACAGATAGATAGATAGATTTGTTTGTTCATTCATTTGTTAATTTGTTTACAACAAAACAATAGATAGACAGATAGATAGACAGACAGACAGATTGGTTTGTTCATTTATTTGTTTTAATTTGTTTACAATCTATCTATCTATCGATCTATCTAGTATGTTCGTTTGTTCGCTGGTATAGATAGATAGATGATAGATCTAGTTTGTTCGTTTACTTTGCCATTGTAAACAAATTAACAAATGCATGAACAAACCAATCTATCTATCTATCTTTCTATCTATCTATCTATCTATCTATCCATCTATACCAACGAAAGAACAAACAAACTAGATAGATAGAGAGATAGACAGATAGATAGATAGATAGACAGATAGATAGATAGATAGACAGATAGATAGATAGATAGATAGATAGATAGATAGATAGATAGATAGATAGATTGTTTGTTCGTTTATTTGTTTAGAATGGCAAAACGATAGATAGATAGATAGATAGATAGATAGATAGATAGATAGATAGATTTTTTTGTTTGCTCATTTATTCATTTGTTTACAACTGCAAAACGAATGAACAAAACAGATAGATAGATTTGTTTGTTCGTTCATTTGTTAATTTGTTTACAACAAAACAGTAGATAGATAGATAGATAGACAGACAGACAGATTGGTTTGTTCGTTTATTTGTTTTAATTTGTTTACAATCTATCTATTTATCGATCCATCTAGTATGTCCGTTCGTTCGTTGGTATAGATAGATAGATAGATGGATAGATGGATAGATAGATCTATCTATCTATCTATCCATCTACACCAAAGAACGAACAAACAAACTAGATAGATAGTTAGATAGATAGATAGATAGATAGATAGATAGATAGATAGATAGATAGATAGATAGATAGAATGCCAAAACTAACAAACTACGTAGATAGATAGAAGTCATTTTTAATGACAAATTGCATACTCAAATGACATTTTAAATGATTTTATCTAATTTAATCTTTTGACATTCTAATTTCTGAATCTGAAATCTTTTATTAATTTAAATGGTCATTCTGTACTTTAGTGAATTACCTGTAAAACCTGGTTGTGAATTTATGAGAAGTATAAATGAGAGGAGAATTCAACACAACACCATGATGTTGCATGACAAATTGAATTTTTTAGTTGGATCTCCAAATGCAGAGTGAGAAAGTGGTCATGAGAACTACAGCAGAACTATAGATGTGTGTGAGAGAGATGGGGTGGGGGTTCTTTATAATCCATGTCATGCTGTCCCTCCCACCCAACACCTGTTCATTACTTCATAAATCTGAGCCATGAGCCAATTAAAAGAACCACAGCAAGTTAGATACCAGAGCTTTGATGGGTTTGGGCACAAAAAAAGTACAGAAAAAAAAAGTCCCAAGTGACATTTAGAGACAGACAGCTTTTCTTCTGGCACCATCTGTTAACACACCGCAAAGTTTTTCACTCTTTGAAAGCCTTATTAGGTCAAAATCGTTTTCCTGTTGAAAAATAAGTGTTTACCCAATTTCATTATAATTTACAAAGATGGCTGTTTTATATTAATCTCAGAGAGTCTGATATGAAAAGTTTTTTTTCAGCTGTGGCTCCTTCAAGTCAAACCTCGTCAAATGCTGGACATAAACACTGCTCACGTTCATGGAGATAGTCTGGCACGGCGGGTAGTCTGTCTGTGTTTGAGACACACCAGAAGGAAATCATTGTGTCCCCTTCTTCTTTTCCTGAAGCCTTTTAAATGATGAAGAACAAGAGGGAGGGAAAAAAACGGCACTACTTTCAGGATCTTGGATTAACTTAAGCCATTTCACAGTGTTGGGTGGGGGTTCACAGTCAGGACGAGCAGCGGGACATCCTGTTTGAGCTTCCAAATACCATTTCCTCCTATAAAAAAAGAGGAGAGACCTTAGAAATCAGCTCCCACAGAAGACATAGCAGTACATTTGTCATCTTCCTGGCACTAGTCCGAGGAGAAGAGAAAAGACGCAACAGAGCATTTAAAAGGGAAAATGGCATAAACTACGTCATTAGAAAAGGAAGGCGAAAAGTCCTAAAATTCAGGATTTTTTTCAGCTTCAAATTCCATTTCCATTTCAAAAGTCAAAAACTGATTAATGCACCAGTGTACCATTCACATCTAAAATTCCTCAAATTGAAATGAATTTGAATTACAGTAGCAAACACACTGAAAAAACGCTCTAAAAATTGCGACACTACTAGTAAATTTCACTGTTGAAACAGCAATTCTAAAGAAATTTTAAAGTAAATTTATAGTTTAAATCTTGCAGAGCAGAAAGCAAAACTATATTAAATAACAGCATTGAAATAAATCAGTTTTTAAATTATTAAAATTGATAATTATTTTTTAAAAATACAATTAATTCTGAAATATAAATATTACAATAAATGTCATATATAATATATAGATTAATTCAAATAAAAATTAAATAATGAAATTAATATTAAAATAATAAATATTTTAATCAAATTATTTAAAAAAAATATTACATTTTAAAATAAAATTTACATTTTTTTTAATTAAAATTTGTTATCAATATGTTACAGTCAACAGAATCTAATTTCGGAACTTTTTAAAATAAATTCCTCTTCTTTCCATTCAAATTCTGATGGAATAGATGGATTCCAATTCATGAATCAAGAGTGAAACAGTTGTTCGATTCTGAATTTAAATAGTTAAATTAAGCATTAAAATGTACTCGCTTTGGAAAAACTCCCTGTGAAATTTTTACTGAAGCCACTTTCAAGCTTCACAATTGCACTGGAACAAAACCAGGGCAAATATTTGTCCATCTGTGTAATCTGTCGGCTCGCTCTGCATGGTCGTCGTGTTTGGGAGTAAGTGGTTTAGGCGGGAAATTAATCGAGAGAGAAAACCAAAAAAAGCCCCTCCCCCAGCTTCCTATTCTCTGAGTGATTTTGTCCTGGCAAGCCTTTAATCCTCCATTGTGTGTCAATGTGCACACAGTGACAATAATTCAAAGGTCTCTTATCATATGTTTTAGCTTAGTCATACCTGGGCCTCTTTTTCAGACGTCTGTTTGGTTTGACCTCCCTGCCACCTCCTTGTGAAGAATTCTGGGTGGCAGCTATGTCACTGGAAAGGCATACAAATTAGCTTTTTCAAAAAAATCAGATCGAGTTATGTAAAGAACAAAAGTAAGCAGACTTCAAAGTGATGGAGAAAAAAAGGGAGGGATGTGAAAAGAGGGACGTATCTTCGTTCGGGCTCTTCAGGAACCGAACATGGGCACGTCGAGCGTTCCCACATGACCGAGTTTCCAGACGGCTGAGGATCTGATTATTATTTGATTATTTATTTCTTTACGTATTTCAGCCCCCAGTGTGAGCGGGGACCCTTGGACTTGAGCCCAGTCCCAACCTGCTCTTTCATTGGGCCGGGGGACGCTTTGTTCTCCTTGATGGAAGTTGGGCGGGCCAGTGACCCGTGACCCTCAGCCGGCCCACCCGGCTGTGAGAGTGCGCAGACACTCTCCCTCGCAAACTCACAAAGCTGCACTTGCTAAATCCTCCTCAAAGGAGGGGACGGGGGGCCCCTAGAGAAGGACCAAAAAAAAGCACTTGTACATAGACACAATCTGGTTAAGACTGGAAGTAGACGGCTTTCTTCAAAAACACTTCACAGATCTTGCTTATGTCTGCAGTCTTATTTGCTTTGGCAACAAATAAGGACATAAAAACATTTATTACACTCGGACATCAAAAGAAAGAATTGACTGCAAACTAAAAGAAAACCAGACTTACTGTGCAAATCCAGCATTCAAAAAAAAATCAAGAAGTCAAAAGTTGCATGTTGAAGTCAAAAGTTTACATACACCTTGCAGAATTTACAAAATGTTAATTATTTTATCAGAATAAGAGGGATCATACAAAATGCATGTTATTTTTTTATTTTGATTCTTAATACTGTTGTTACCTGAATGATCCACAGATGTGTTTTTTGTTTAGTGATCGTTATTTACGAGTCCCTTGTTTGTCCTGAACAGTTAAACTGCCTGCTGTTCTTCAGAAAAATCCTTCAGGTTCAACAAATGTTTTGGTTTTTCAGCATTTTTGTGTATTTGAACCCTTTCCAACAATGACTGTATGATTTTGAGATCCATCTTTTCACACTGAGGACAACTGAGGGACTCATATGTTATTACAGAAGGTTCAAATGCTCACTGATGCTTCAGAAGAAAAACGATGCATTAAGAGTTGGGGGTGAAAACTTTTGAACAGAACGGAGATGTGTACATGTTTCTTATTTTGCCTAAATATCACATATTTTTTCATTTAGTACTGGCCTTTAGAAGCTACAGAAGATACTTACATGTTCCCCAGAAGACAAAATAAGTTGAATTTATCCCAGCTCTTAATGCACTGTTTCCTTCTAAAGTGTGAGTGATCATTTGAACCTTCTGTAATAGTTGCATAAGAGTCCCTCAGTTGTCCTCACTGTGAAAAGATGGATCTCAAAAGCGTACAATAATTGTTGGAAAGGGTTCAAATACACAAAAATGTTGAAAAAACTAAAAAATTGTGGGACCTGAAGGATTTTTCTGAAGAACAGCGGGCAGTTTAACTGTTCAGGACAAACAAGGGTCTCATGAACAACTGTTACTAAACAAAAAATACAGCTGTGGGCCATTCAGGTAACAAGAGGTAACAAAATTATTAACATTTTGCAGATTCTGCAAGGTGTATGTAAACTTTTGATTTCAACTGTATATGTGTGTACATAAACTAAAATTATACGTGACATTTCAAATAAAGATAATTTTATATATTTAATTTTATATTTAATTCTTTATTGTTAATATGTTTAGACTACTTCATTTCATTCACACACATTTAACTCAAATTTCATTCACTTCATTCACACATTCAGACTGCCATTACCAAGCAGATCTCACTTTCAAATTCATTTTCAACTTACTTCAGCTGTGGAATGTGAAATAAATTCTATTTATATTATTAATTCTTACTCATTTCTGAATTCTGCTACGAAAAAAGGGTACAAAAGCGTGGGGTGGTGCCCTTTCAGAAGGTGTACCTTTGAACCTTATTTACCTCTAAATAGTGCATATGAGTACCTTAAAGGTACATATTACCTTAAGTGCACATATGTGACCCTGGACCACAAAACCTGTCATAAGTCAGTATTTTTTTAGATTTAGTAGTTTGTTAGGATAGGACAATATTTGTCACAGATACAACTATTTGAAAATCTGGAATCTGAGGGTGCGAAAAAAATCTAAATGTTTAGAAAATCATCTTTAAAATTGCCTAAATGAAGTTCTTAGCAATGCATATTACTAATTAAAAATTAAGTTTTCATATATTTATGGTATGAAATTCACAAAATATTTTCATGAAACATGATCTTTACTTAATATCCAAATGATTTTTGGCATAAAAGAAAAATCAATAATTTTAACCCATAGAATGCATTTTTGGCTTTTACTACAAATATACCTGTGCTGTTTTGTGATCCAGGGTCACATATTAGTACCTAAGTGGTACGTATTTGTACCTTTTGAAAAAGCACTGCCCCAATGATAACTTTTGCACCTTGTTGTCTGAGAGTGTACAAGCTCTATCATACAAATTATAGCTGTGATGCATCAAAACTGCTTGTTTATAATCCCATAACAGTGATCACAGTTATTAAATTAAAGGACCAAAACTTTGTTCCCACAGTTCAATGACATTGAGTAGGCAGTTTTATTAGGATGTGATTTGGAAGTAATTGAACTCAGAGCTGCACTACAGATGTTGCATATTGGCAGCAGCGCTTTAGAGCAGAGTAATTTCATTATACATTTGGAGCAGCAATCGAATGCAGAAAAGTGATAATTGCTCAATTTGCTTCTTTCCAATATCTAGCAAGAAGGAAAAAAACAAGATTCCTTCTTCACTCCAGGGATCCAGAAGGAATAATCTCTTCTTCTTTTTGGATCCCATTCAAAGCTTTTTCCCAGCAAGCTGACAAATGGCAGATCTCAAGCTCGCTCTCTCTCCATATCCACAGAACAACAGATTTGACAGGAAAAAGCCAACCACTGCCAGTTACTCTACTGGGCGGGCTCGATTCCTAATGAATTGAGGACATCTGTGCTTCTAGCTAGCGATGCATCAGATGAAAGTCAGGCTTGCCACCAAATGGAAGCAATCATTTCTACTGGAATCCGCTGGAAGGTACAATAATGTAGATGTGATGCACTCTATCTGTTGTAGGAGTCATATTTCCAAAGCATAAAAGGCTGACTAGGGCAAAACTGACAGAGGATGTTTCAGTTAAGCCGGTCTGACACGTGCCATCAATCACCACAAGCGCAGCCGTGGCCATGCGATTGCTGGTGTAAACGTCCAGTTCGGTCTTATCTTCACCCTGACCACGCTGATATATTTCATTACAAAGTTAAGCAAGAGCACAGATTAAAGGAGGAGTACAGTGGGATTCAATCATGTCAGGGGTTGCAACCTCTCGTCCTAGATCAGATCCACACGGCTACTAGAGTGAAATGGTTTGCCTTTAAATCAACATTAAACCACTGCTATCATGATTTCAAGACGAGTTTATTTTAGGCATAAAGCGAGCATGTGTACAGTCATGTTACACAAACAAAAAGTAGAATAAATAAATATTCAAATGACATAAGCCAATGTCTTTTTTTGTGTGTCAGTTAATGCTCCATTTGAGAGAATTAGTGTGGGGATTTGCCTATTAATATGAACATTATTCTAATTTTCACTGTCATTTGTAAAACCAGTCATCAATTTTTATTTGATGATTTTATTTGAAGATTTATAATACATATATATATATATATATATATATATATAATACAACTATTTGAAAATCTGCAATCTAAGAAAGCAAAAAAAAATCTAAATATTGAGAAAATTGCCTTTAAATTTGTCCAAATAAAGTTCTTAGCAATGCGTTTTACTAATCAAAAATGAAGTTTTGATATATTTACTGTTGGAAATTTACAAAATATCTTCATGGAACATGAAATTTACTTAATATCCTAATGATTTTTGGCATAAAAGAAAAATCGATCATTTTGACCCATACAGTGTATTTTTGGCTATTGCTACCCGTGCTACTAAAGTTTTGTGGTCCAGGGTCACATATATGCCGCTGTCCTTAAATTATTATTTTCTAATCTGAGGGATTCAGATGAGCCAATCCACATTTTTCTACTTTCTCATTGGTCCGTTTCTACTGAAAGCTTCTTTTCACCTCAAAAAAACACAATTCAGACTTTCTTCTTGCAGTTCTGAGTTAATACACACAGAATCGCGAGTGGGAAAAGTGAAAATAAAGAGTAGCAATTGTTTATTCCATGGCAGAGGGAAGAAAAAAAACTGCAAGAATAAAATTTAATTCTGATTTTATGTCTTGAAATTTGAAGAAAAAAATTGTAGTTGCAATTACCTTTTTATTTTGTTTTTTTTTTCCCTTTCCCTTTTTTTTTTATTATTTATTAGTAGTGTCATTGCTCTGATTTTTCTTTCAGAATGTCCTAATCTGCCATGCTTCTATCCGCCTTATTCTTCAAAGCAGAAATAAATTTATGGGCAAAACTTCCGGTTCATTAGTTGCTATCCACCTTATTTTTGCTATAAGAGTGGGAGTGGCCGTTTGTAAATTTAATGTGTCTGACTTCCAGTCTCATGTCCAGCTATGTTTATCTGTACAGACCAACTCGTTTTGCTGCTTAATATTGCAAATTGGTGTGTCTTACCATATTATTTAAATTTGTTATCTTAATTATGAACACAATAGTGTAGTGCAAACTGTTTTACCGTTTACGGCACTTCAGTATTCTTCTCGTTATTTCCCTATGGCAGATTGTGAACAGGATGTCTAACACATTACCAGAAAACACCTTACTTCCGCATTGAAAAATAAGGTGGATAGGGAAATAATGAGAAGAAGAATAATAAGCAGTAAACAGTAAAAGAGTTTGCACTACAACCCAGTGTGTTTATAATTAAGATAATACATTAAAATAACATGGTTAATACACACCAATTTGCAATATCAAGCAACAAAACGAGTTTTCAACAGCGGATGCGACCGGAAGCCACACCCATAAAATTTACACATACGTGCCTGCTGCGTCGGTTACGTCAGAAGTTGGGATAGACAGCATACCTGATCGAAAAACTCATGCCGCTGTCATTATCATGGTAAGTAAGTTAACAGAAGACTGATATGATATGATTGACTATAATAATAGTCCCCATCATGTGGAAGTATTGCTGAGCTGGACAGTCATTTTGAGAGCATGAGCTTAAAAGTATATTGATCTATTGTGTCTCACGACTGTGTACTAAAAAAATGTGGTCCCCAACTGTCCAGTCACCTCCTGCTGTTTCTCTGAAAAGCCACAAACTAATCAATAAGTATTGTTTTATCCAGTTTGTCCAGATACGCTTCTAAACAGATTTCCTTTTTCATTTTTTTAAAGAACAGTCACAAGGAAACAGTTGTAATTTGCTTAATTGAGATGTAGTATCATTTTATATTTGTTATATTATGAGGAAACTAAATAACAATAATCAATGTGTGTAAGGGTGGATAATTAGTCTTGATCTCAGGCTCACTGGATCTGAAACTCTGTGTTCTCCTTGGAAAAGTGCTGAGTCATTTAGAGGAGATGTCACTTTGCCACTTTGCTCTTGCTTAGGTTAGCATTTTATGGGGAAGAAGGAAGAAGCATATTCGTATTTCATCCATCATTTGAGGTATGGCTTAGGACTGGCTTCAACAATCACAGAGAAAACTGTTAGCAATTGTGGTTTCTTTGAAATTATACAGAAAAAACTATGTCTGTGCTGCAAATAACAGATGAAGAACATTTACAGTGCTTACAAAAAGAGTGTAGACACATAAGAAATGCTTAAAAAATACAAATGGCATTGCATTAGTCAAAATTGTATCTTCAATGTATACTGCCATTCAAAAGTTTGTGTTTTTAAAGAAATTAAAACTTTTATTCAGTAAGGATGTATTAAATTGACCAAAAGTGACAGTTTACATTTAAAAGGCTACAAAAAAGTTCTATTTCATAGAAATATTGTTAATTTGAACTATCCATATTCCTACAATCACAGTCCTTACAAAAATATTAAGCAGAACAACTGCTCTCTAACACTGATAATAAAAGGAAATGTTTCTTGAATACCAAATCAGCATATTATAATGATTTCTGAAAGATTATATTTCACTGAATACTTAAGTAATGATGCTAAAAATGTAGCTTTGCCATATGGCAGGAATAAATTACATTTTAAAGTATAAATCTAGCTGCAAGCAGCGATTACCAGGGTTCAAGCGCTTCAAGGGTAAAGACACCTAAATAAATGATTAAAAAAAGCATTTACCATATAGAAATATGATGTTTATTAATGTTTATATCTTATATAGTGCCAGCTGTGGTCCGTTCCCTTTAAAGGGGATGCTTAATGCTTGTTTATAATCAGCTGTCGCATGTGCTCAGCAGGTTTCGTGAAGTTTTGAGTTTTTCTTTAGGCTTTATAGGATTTTGGGTAAATTTGGGCAGGCCCTTTTTCTAAACGACCCTGTTATAGCATCTCCCAAAGGGTAAATTTTAATATTTTTTGATAATTATTGGCCTAGAGTGTCCAGAGAATTGCACTGCAGTGTTTTTTTTTCCAGATTGAGCGAAAAACCTAGGACTAGTTTGCAAAAGTAGGTTTTTTACATTTAACAGTTTGATTGACAGCAGTGGTTCTAGAGGTATTCCGGAATAAGTTCTACTGTATGACAGGAATATTGTGTGTATGTGCGAAAAACGTGCAACATACAATTGTTTACGCTCTTAAAAAATGCGAACATTCCCCCCTGTGGCCAATTTCTTTCAAATTTCTCTTGATCCCTTGGAGCCATGAGTCGAACAGGCTGACCAAGTTTTGTTTCCGATCGGCCTCAGTTAACCTTGTCTAACAGGTGCTCAAACTTCATTGGCCATGTTTTTGGAAATACGCAAATGTCCTTGTAGATACTTTTGGCACGTCGGACCAAGACCATGCACACCAGTTTTCTTGTTGATGGGACAAATGGTTGTGCAGTTATAGCCATTTTTATGATTTTTTTCCCCTCTTATAGCGCCACCAAGTGGTCAAGCTGCGCAAATTTCTTCCTGTGACCTCAGATCAGGCTCTTACATAAGTGTTCTGAGTTTGATGAAGATATCTTATTACGTTCTGGAGTTATACGCATTTCACTAAGGGGGTCTGCTTCTTTCAAACATTTTGGTGAACCTTTGTGACGGTGAGTTGAAAGTTAAACTTTTTTTGATAATTATTGATATTCACTCTCCAGAGAATCTTTATGCACTGGTTTGGTTCTGATCGGGCGAAAAACCTAGGACCAGTTTGTAAAAGTTGAACATTTCACCAGGCTCATGTTCGAATCTGAGCCTGGGATTTACGGTTGGGGGAGTTATGAGCGATTTAGTACTTTTCTTCACTGTAGCGCCCCCTCAGGCCGATTGGGGTGAGCCTTGGTGACATTGTCGGCGATGTGAGTACTACCATCCCTCCAAAATCTAGGACTTACGGATTGGTCAGCACAATCAGTTTTACATGGAGATTGCTGATCCTTGACCATTCTAACAATTACAATAGGGTTTCAGCGCCACGCACTTGAACCCCTAATAAAATAGAAAGCCGTTCTTTCAAATTGTAATAATATTTCACTATATTACACAATATCTACAGTATTTTTTAATAAATAAATGCAGCCTTAATGAGCATAAGAGACTTCTTTCAAACACCCAAATGTTTGAACGATATACAGGCTACACTCTTAGAATATATAATATATAAGAACTGTCATCATGCTGTAACTCTGGCAGAACAGAGTTTTTATTAAAACACATGTATTTCTTTTTTGTAACATGGCTAAAGATACTTTGAATTATGATGTTCATGCCACTGATATACTGTATTCCAACCAGGGTTCATTCACCCCAGGGGCATCTATTAATCACTGGTGAAAAGATAAGTGGAACCACTCATGTTCCTTTGGCCATCAGAAGAAAAGGTTGCCATAAATACAAACCATCTTGATATCAAACCACGTCTTTTCTGAGCGATATGATGCAACACCTCTTGAACAAGACATTTCAAGCCAAATTCCATCTCTAACAGATCATGTTGCACTTTGTAAATGTAATGAATTGCAATAGCAATAAAAACAGCAATGCATTCTTCCAAAGTGCTTGAGAAAAAAGTACATCCACAGTAATTTATATGGAAAGTGGACATTTAAGAGTCTGGTGAACATAAATGTTAGTGAATAGTTAATGAAGTATCAAGCTTTATGATAATGTTGCCAAATTGGCTGCAGTAGATGAATCTGAAAGCTCCATGCAACTGGGCTTTTTGTTTATGTATCTGTTTGTTCATTTATTTAAAATTAATGTTTGACTATTAGATTATCTAATAGCACCTCAAGACTTGTTTTTATAAAATATGTACAATCTAATCTATGCATGCACAACACTATATCATGCATCATGCCACATTAAATTTCTCCCCCAAATATTTTGACATGACTTATGTGATCTCTAAAGTGTTTTTGTGGCTGTTTCTGTTTGCTAAGGTAATGTAAAGCAAACAGCCAGCTGTTTATTCTCTCAGTGGCTAACGTGTGTGACAAGGGATTTGTGGGGGCAACTGCAAGCCCCCAAATAGGATCGGCAAACACTTCTGACCTTAAACAAATTAATTCCCTTATAATGACAGTCTTCCACAAAACAAATGTTTCATACAAAGGAGATAGGATAAGGAAAGTCAGAAGTCATCAAGCTGGGGCCTGTAGCCTCTATCCTCCACACCTGTGCTACAATCTCATTCTCTCATTCCTAATGCAGCCCCGACCTGCACTGAGCCAATAAGACCCTGTCACTCAGAAAAAGAGCCGATGTGCCCAACGACTGCAGAACTTTCTGGCCTGCTGCTGAGTGAGTTACATCAGGTCTTGTTGCTGACTGTGGCAAATTCACTATAAGTACCTCAGAATAGTGAAGTGACCTGTTAGTTGGAGAAAAAATGCAAATATCTGCATAGCTGCCTTCCATATATATATATACTGGCCAAACTGTTGGAAAAAAAAAAAAAAAAAAAAATATATATATATATATATATATATATATATTTATATTTATATTTATACATTTTTTTTGAAGAAGAAGAAGTCTCATGTTCATCAATGCTGTATTTATTTGATCAAAAAACAGTAAAAAGAAAATTGTGAAATAGTATTACAATTTAAAATAACAGCTTTTTATTTGAATATACTTTAATATGGAATTTATGGCTCATCATTACATTCAGAAATCATTCTAACAAGTTAAAGGCCAGAAAACAAACTAAAAATTAAAATAATAATAATAATAATAATAAAATATTTAATTTAATTTAATTTAAAAAATACTTTGTTTAAACTAGTGTTTAATATTCTGAATATTTTCAATAGAATATTTGCAGTAATACACAGTTTTGTGGGAAAACTAATGAGCATAGTATAAAAATACAGTCATCACCAAGATACTGTACTGTACAGTCAGGTGGGAATGTGAAATCCTTAACACTTGACTGCCCTCTAGTGGTGAAGTGAGTCACTACTTGTAACACCTGTCCACTAATGGATAATGTCCACAAATATTGCCTATTCAAAACTTAACATACTGCTAACAAATTGAAACAATACATACATATGTGTTTGATATAATATTATCAGTCAATCAAAATATGCATGCAGTTTTAATGCATAAAGTAACTAAATGTATATCTCATTCTCAAATTTCTCAATATTCATATTATTTATATGACTAGAGCCCAGCCCAGCAATGAATAAACAGATGCACATATGTAAAATGTAGTGTGAAATATAATGAAAATAATAATAATATAAATAAATATAAAGAGGTCATAAAAACGTATGGCAATAAAGCCATGTACCCAGCTGAAAGATTGCATTATTAAAATTATTTTGTATTATTACAGAATTCAGTTGAATGATTAAATGATCTAAACTAGTAAAAGAAATAGTTCCCCCAAAATAAGAATGTGCTGAATATTTCCTCAACCTGAGACCAATTAAGATGTAGATGAGTTTTTTTTTCATCAGAACAAATTTGGAAATATTTAGCTTTACATTACTTGCTCACCAATGAATCTTCTGCAGTGAATGGGTGCTTTCAGAATGAGAGTCCAGAGAGCTGATAAAAACATCACAATACTTCACAAGTAATCCATATGACTACAGTCCATCAGTAAACATCTTATAAAGTGAAAAGCAGCATATTTCTAATAAACAAATCTTTTATGACATTTTATGCCAAAAATCATTAGGATATTAAGTAAACATCATGTTCCATGAAAATATTTAGTAAATTTCCTACCATAAATATATCAAAACTTAATTATTGATTAGTAATATGCATTGCTAAGAACTTCATTTGGACAACTTTAAAGGTGATTTTCTTAGTATTTAGATATTTTTGCACCCTCAGATTGCAGATTTTCAAATAGTTGTATCTCACTCAAATATTATCATATCCTAACAAACCATACATCAATAGAAAGCTTATTTATTCATATTCAGATGATGTAGAAATCTCAATTTAAAAAAATTGACCCTTATGACCGGTTTTGTGGTCCAGGGTCACATATGTCGTTTGATTTGTATGTGAGAAGACAACAGGACTTTTTCACAGGAGGAAGCATTATTGTGTCATTCCACGAAATCAGTGCCTTTTCCACTTGGAAAAAAATAAAAAATAATAAAATAAGTTTAATCAACAATTTTTAAATATCCAAAATGAAAACACCTTAAAATAGCAAGAAATGAATTGTGCCATCTCAGGCTATGTAATTTATTATTTTATGACTATTACCTCATGTTTTGTCAACCCTGTTACAGACACAACCATTACTACATACTATACTTTAATTAAAACTCAAATGATATAGGCATTAGATCAAAAATATACTGAGGGCAACCTTTAAACTGTTTGAATTTTACACAGACAATCTTTAAAAAGGGTCAAACCTAATCAATGTCATCCCTGTTACCTACATACTCTAAAAAGTAACAGGTTGACAGTAACAGGTTTGACGATTTCAAACAAATGTGCTAATTGCTAGTTAATAGTAAAGTTCACAAAAACACATATTGCACACACTGAAAGGATTTTACTTGTAGATGTTGATTATATAAAATGTAAGAAATAATTGTTTAAATTTACATTTTAAAAATGGTAACAGGATTGACATTGCAAGTCAAGCCTCACAGATCATCAAAAATAGAACATTATAGAGGAGTGAGAGAGCATGCTTGTGTTTTAAGTGTTGGAATCCTGGTTGAAAGATGATGTAGCCTCCTAGAAGTGATGTCACTTGACTGTACATTATTTTACAAGATTTTTTGACGAGGGTAACAGGGCTGACATGAAATCAGGGGACACCAATAAAATGATTTATATTTTATAGAAAAAAATGCATACATTGCTTAACAATGAGACTATTATTTAGAACAATACACAAATATGATTTTTATATCATTTTGCTTTCATTTTGCAAATTAAAAGTCCTGCTGAAAAAGAAAAATCATAGTGAGGGACAGGCCAAAAACCTTACCCTTACTAGCATAAATGCTATTTAAATTACTTAAAATAATATTTAATTAACTTTTTTTTTTTTTGACGTAATATTGATAAAACCATACATAGAATTATGTTTTTTCACTGCACATTTGTTTGTTGTAATATTACATCTATGTTTGATTATTTCATAGGGACGCAAAAGGCACCGAATTCATGGAATGACCCTATAATTGTGGATTATGGTCTCATCTTTTGGCCACAAGCAACGGTTTTAAGTAAAAACGCCTTAAAGGGGTCATCGGATGCCCATTTTCCACAAGTTGATATGATTCTTTAGGGTCTTAATGAAAAGTCTATAATATACTTTAAAAATTCTCAATGGTTGTGTAAAACAACACCCTTTTTACCTTGTCAAAATCAGCTCTGCAAAAATAATCCTATTCTGAGGGATTGTTCCTTTAAATGCAAATGAGCTCTGCTCGCCCCGCCCCTCTCTTCTCTCTGCTGCTCTGAGAGATTGTGTACTTTAGCCAGATTTAGCGCGTTTAGCCATGAAACTTGCTAACTAGCACGTTATTAGGAAAGGTGATTGCAGAGATTAATAAAAAAACCTTTTACTCACTTCTGCTGTAGGTGAAGCTGGATCACGAATGATTTGCGCAAACATAGATGCATTTATGTAGATCAGGAGGTGAACTCCATTTACAAACAAATGTAATCCACTGCATCTTCAGTGGCTCAGATGTCGTGAATAAATGATGACCCCTATGTTAATTATTACATCCAGCAATACAACACCTCAATCGGAGATATTCTTGTCTAATTTACATCCCTGTTCCGGCATCGAAACAATGGAGGTCGGACTGTTACAGCTGATCTGAGAACAGACACTCATATCAATCAACTATCGTGGGAGCGGCCTCTTTCGGTGTGACGCCCAAAAAAGGGGGATATTATTTTTACAGATTAATTAAAAACCACTGCATGGATTTTTTT
This sequence comes from Labeo rohita, assembly GCF_022985175.1. Classification (NCBI taxonomy): domain Eukaryota; kingdom Metazoa; phylum Chordata; class Actinopteri; order Cypriniformes; family Cyprinidae; genus Labeo; species Labeo rohita. The sequence goes on from NC_066875.1 coordinate 39,953,689, forward strand.
GTCATTATAGGGTAGATTTGTACATACACTGACAACACACATTAATGTTCAAACAACATGAAAAAGTGAACTTTGCATCCTATGACCCCTTTAATGATGGATCTGTTTCTAACAAACATGCAATTTTTTAATTTTTTTCTTTTTTCTTTAACTGATGGACTGGAGTCATGTGGATTACTTGTGAATTATTGTGATTTTTTTTTTTTTATCAGCTGTTTGGACTCTCATTCTTATGGCACCCATTCACTGCAGAGGATCCATTGGTGAGCAAATGATGTAGTGCTAAATTTCTCCAAATCTGGAGCTGGCCTGAGGGTGAGTAAATTTTAAACACATTTTTATTTTACGATCAAATGTTCCTTTAAAATGACCCATGATTCTACCAACTCCTAAATAGCAGATGACATAACTCATTCATTAATAGCAGCACTGACTGTGACATAACTAAGAGCAAAATCAGCCCAGTGTGTACGTGTGTAGGTCAGATTTTGCCAATATTTTGGGGACCACAAAGATAAAACCTGATAAGGCCCAATGTAGGAAAATGCAAGGAAAACAGCTTCATAAACTATTCTTAATCATCTTAAGTCTTAATGAAAATGTAGTAAGGTTTGTGTGAACATCAATGTGTGTGTGTGTGTGTGTGTGTGTGTGTGAATAATATCTGGGAATCAGAGATGAAGCTTTCCTGCCATCACTTTGTATTTTGATGACAGCTCACTGTATCTTTCTGTCTGTCTGTAAGAACACCCACAGGTCTCACATGCCTTAGCGGACCAGACACTCAACATAATATCTATTTTAATTTTCAAGCAGATTATCACCAGTGTGCTTTTTAATGCCACCGATGTAAAAGACTAATGCTTAAGGCAACAACAACAATATTTGACACTTTAATTATTTTTTTTTTAAAGTACTAGCTGTTAATGTAGCAGCTAAATGTGTCTTAGAAATATTCATATGACACCTGATTTTTACATTAGATCTAAATGCTGAAAGGTTAGACTATCACCGTGGTTGACCCTTTAATGCTGTAAATTTGTTTTACAGACCTCCAGATATACATACAGTGGACGCCTGTCTCACAGCTACTAAAAAGTTGTGAAATGTGACACTGAAAACTACACCAGTCCCTCGACTTCACTATCACATCGCAGACACATTCTGTGGCAGAAAGCGTTTGCTCTTTATGGATACTCACAGAATTGAGTTTCTGTGCAAACAAAGTCTCGGTTGCAAGATGGACTTAATATAGTTCTCTAGACAACCACTGCATTCTGGCAGAAAGGCTAATGGGTTGACTGCCTCAAATGATTACATAGATATGAACGAGACCACTGACAGACAGGGAAATAGTGTAGGCCAAATTTAAACCAAGTTGTTAGGTTGAATGACCACTTCTAATAAATGGAATAATCTGGTAGTCAACTAATATTATTAAAGATACCTTGGTTTCAGAGGAAAAGCAAAATACTGTTTGTGCAAAATAATTTAAAAATGTTACTTCACTTAGCATCATTTCAAATGAAGTCAAAAAGCCATTCAATAGGCCAATTCATTATTTTAGTTTAGTTTAGTTTAGTTTAGTTTAGTATGGTTTTTCTAAAAATGTTAAATATTTCTAATATTACATTTATAAAATATGAAATATTATGTATTAAATATATAAAATATTACGACATAAATATCATTAAAACAACTCTCCCAGCGTATTTAGGATGACTTTGTTAAATAAATAACAAAATAATATATAAATATATATAAATGCTTATTAGATATATTGTTAAATATTTAAATATATTATTTTATTTATTGTTTTATTTTATTTTAGTTTTTCTAAAAATGTTAAATATTATTATATTATAATATAAATATAATAAATATTACAACATATATATCATTAATAGAACTCAACATATTTAGGATGATTTAGTGTTAAATATATCAAATTAAAAATATTATAATATATGTATCATTAATTTATAAGTCATATCATTAATTTATTTTTTGTGCGTAATTTATTCTTTAAAAATATTACTTTATAGGCACTTCAAATCAAGCCAAACAGCCAGACTGCCATTCAGTGGGCCATACATTACTATTTTATTGTATGTTATTTTATTTTTTGCTACAATGTTAAATATATATATATATATATATATATATATATATATGTATGTATAGTGTGTTTAGGCTGATTTAGTTGTGTTAATGTGAAATGTTATAATATTTTTATCATTATTTTTAACTCAATCTAATTAGGCTGGATTATAAATAAATAAATAAATAAATAAATAGTGAATTATTAAATATTTGATGTAATCTAGCTGTGTTACCACTTTTAACTATTTTATAATATTATAAATATCTGTAATAGTAATCAGGCTCAATTAGTTGTTACAAACAAACAAAGAAACAAACAAATAAATAAATCACTATTTGATTTCATTTGGTCGTCGTACGTATTTTACAAGGTGGCTAATTTGTACGACCTTACTCTTGTGATTTTACATGGTTTAGGGACAGGGTTAGGGGTGGTCCTTCCTATGAATTCTTCCTCAAATTCGCCATCTCATAATATACATATGATTTTTGTAATAACATAAGTTATCTGACCAAGAATTTATAATAAACTTTGTTACAAGGGCTGCAAGAAGGGCTAATGATAATTGATGCAAGTGCACTGACCTGAGTTCATCTGAACCCCAGAGAGGCCTTAACTTACCTTAAACACTTATTCTCATTATCATTGACATTCATTTGCAGAACAAGCTGGAAAGCCCCTGTCCTGGCTCTGACCAGTGCGGTGAATGATGAATGACTGCGTACAGATGGTCAAACACTCAGGATGAGTTATCAGTGAGATACTGTATCTAAGATCACAGGGTACTGAACTCTGCTCACACCACCTGATAAATCCTTAACACAGTGGCTGTGAACCGACTCAGTAAGTGGTATAAACAAGACGCCTTACCACCGTTAAGGGTGACAGTTTTAAAAGCAGTCCTTATATTGTGTATTAACAGAATGACAGGAGAGTCCTGACCATCTATGAAGAAGCTCTCGAACTACATTAGATGAAGACATTGCAATCCAATCATGAGAACTTACAGCGCAGTTAAATTAATCAAGAAAATTTGGCTGAGAATGTAAGCTGTATTCGGGTCTGTCTAACTAATCAGCTCTACACTGCCATTTGATGATTAATAGATGACATGATTTAACACCTGTTGGATTAATACGGCCACTGAATGTAACTGTATCTGAACACGCTTGAGCAGACAGGAGCCATTTAAATAGCGCACTAAAATTACCCTGTTTGTGGGAGCCTGGTATACGCATGTGTGCGTTTGTGTGTGTGTTTATTCCCAAAAAACACAACATGCAAAACAGCAGATAGAATGTGTGAAATATAAAATAACAATAGTTTAAATAGTCCTTCATAGCACAATAATAGAAACCATCCCATCTTCGCAGATGGTGTTGAGCTGGTGAAGAAAGGTCTTTAGCACTACAAACTAGGTCAGATCTCCTAGATAGGCTCTGTCAGTCGTATGGTGGTCTTCTCATTCAGCCTGCAGTTGCTGGAGGAATGCAACATGATATACCAATCTGAAACATTTGCCAGTCTTTTCAGGTCTCCCAACAGGCCTTGTTTTACTGTATGTGCTGCACAAACAAAGCAACATAAATTTAGGGAAGATTTATTTGGTATATATTAAAAATCATTTGTTTTAATGCGCAACATGCATAGGTTATAGTATCAAATCTGTTTTCTTTATATATTTAATTTGCTGATTAAAGAACTGTACCATTGATGTAAGGTGAGTTGCTTTGGATAAAATCGTCTGCCAAATGTGTAAATGTAAGAAAAATTCAAACCTAAGCACTGATTAATCAGCATAATAATTCAGCATATGTTGTTTTAGTGTAAAACCTTTACTCAGCTACTAGCAAGTTAAGTAAATATTTTGATATACAAGCTTTTTTCTCTCATTTAATCTGTATGGGAAAGGAAAAGATGAATGTGAATAAGATTCTTAGTAACACTGACTAATAAATAGCCTACCATAATTTTACACAAAATAGCATGTGTCTTGTAGCCTAACACATTTAACAACATCAATTTACAGTACATATGAGTAAATTAATTAATCTATTTAATTAAATGTTAATATTAGACCATAGGTGTTTTGGGGGAGTGGTCTAACATGAATATTTAATGAGCAGCATTTTTTTTTCTGATTCACTTTTTTAACGGACAAAACTTCATTTGAACGGCGAGATTAACCCTCAGATACCAGTTTTGTTGTTGTTGTTGTTGTTGTTGTTTTTTTTAAAGAAGTCTCTTCTGCTCACCAAGCCTGCATTTATTTGATCCAAATGTAATTTATTCCTGTGATCTAAGCTAATTTTTTTTAGCATCATTACTCCAGTCTTCAGTGTCACATGATCCTGTAGAAATCATTCTAATATGCTGATTTGCTGTTCAAAATAACGTTTATTATTTGTATTATTATTATCAATATTTAAAACAGTTAAGAACATTTTTTCAGGATTTTTTGATGAATAGAAAGATCAGCATTTATCTGAAATAAAAAGCTTTTGTAACATTATGCATTATACCATTCAAAAGCTTGGAGTCTGTATAATTTTTTTTAATGGAATTATAGAAATTAATACTTCTTTTTAGCAAGGATGCTTTAAATCGATCAAAAGTGATGATAGAAACATTTATAATGTTACAAAAGTAAATGCTGTTCTTATAATAATATAATAATAACGATAATAAATGTTTTTGAGCAGCAAATCTGAATATTAGAATGGTTTATGAATGATCATGTGACTGGAGTAATGATGCTAAAAATTCAGCTTTGAAATCGCAGGAATAAATTATATTTTAAAATATATTCAAATAGAAAACAAATATTTCAAAATTTTACTGTTTTTGCCGTACTTTGGATCAAATAAGTGCAGGCTTTGTGAGAAGAGACTCCTTTAAAAAACTTTAAAAATCTTACTGTTCAAAAGCGTTTGACTGGTGTACATATTAAAACACTATTTTGCTAAGTTCAGTTAGAAGTCTGAATAAAATCTCATAAATACATTTCAGGAAGAAATTCATTTTTTGAGTGCATCCTCCATCGGTGACCTGAACAATCAAGGTATTGGATAGGAGCTGTCCAGCGCTGTGGTGCTGACCTTGCTCCAAAAACTAGGTTTTAAGCATGAAAATGAAGCTATCTCAAAGAATAATAGTGGAAAAAGGAAACTGTTTTATGAGAAGTTATAGGTGACTATAATTAAAGTACGCAACACTTCATTACGCAAATTCTTCCACTGTCTTCTTTGGCAAAGCACTATATCCCACTGTGTTTATCAATGCCTCACCACTGACTGTGAATCCCTCTCACATTCGTCATTCTGTAACTCCATTTAGAGCGTCAACATTTCCATCACATGACTGAGAGTGATTATATGGCTGTGACATAAGCTATTTCTTTTGTTGGGTTAAAGGCGGTGACACGTCAAAAGCGCACATTGTTGAGCGAGAAGCTTAAGAAGGATTCATTTTTAGCACAAATGTTGTGTCGGGGGAGCCAGCCTTGTCTGCTGTATGTAACAAAACACGCTGAACATAACATCCTGGTTCCAAAATAGCCGTTTTCGCATTTCGTCATCTGCTCTAAATTTGCAGTCATATGCATTCTAAGTGACAGCGCGCAACACAACAGCCTGTGTCATGGAACTCGGGCTCCGTTCGTCTTCGGATATACGCCTCCCACCGCATTATTACGGGAATATTCATGTCATATTCTACGAGAACGTACAGTAGGGTGAGAGTAGTGTCGTTTGCCTCACTGAAAGGAGGTCGCGTGAATGTCTGGCGCGCGTGTAAAATGACGGTCTCGGGTGCCGCACTAACAACTGTGGGTGCGGAAGGCAGAGCAGAGCCACAACTTCACTAGGATTGGACAACAGGCAGTGGAGCGGGGATTCCTGGGGACTGGTGTCTCTACGAAAAGACTTAGGATTATACATCCACGGCTTTATCGCTAACAAATTCAATGGCAGCATCGGAGAAAACACTCATTTACCGAGAAGACACTGACTCGTTTAGAAACTTGCTTTCCAAACGGGACATGCGCTTGATAGCCGCACAAGAAGAGTCAAATTATGTGGATCTGAATGACCTGCTGGAACTAAAACTGGATGATACAAAAACAGTGAAAGTGACATTTACTGGCGACTCGGGTCAATTGGCAATAATTAAAAGTATTAGTGGTATGAGCGATTCACAAGACGATAAACCATGCATTGGAAAAGTAAACGAATCTACTAAATGCACCGTGAAGGAATGCGTGGAAAAGTCAAGCCCTTCGGAAATACCTCAAGCTGATAAAAACGACACGGACTGTGCCGAGAAAACAGAGCAAAAGCCCAAATCCCCGAATTTAGACACAGAGAGCCTGGGAAGCAATAGCAATGAACAATACAATGACGTTTATATGAGCAGCAGAAGTGAATCGGACGATGAGGTGACTGTGGTGCTTTCGGATCACGGCACGCCTGAAGTCCACGAGGATGAATCGCACTATATCACAACCCACGAAATCCAGCTTATGGAGTTGGACCACGATGCCGATTACGACTTTGAGACGGGATCCAGCTGGGATATCGAGGACGATCTCCAGGTCTACTCGTTTGTCGATTACGCGTCTTTTGACAGTGATGAAACGATAGAGGCAAAAGAGACGAGTGCGCAAAGCAACCAGGCTAATGCGAGCGACGCAGCGGTCAGCAGTAAGCCTGAAAGCAATCTCTGTGACGCGGATAAATGTGCCAGCTCAGATGAGGGCCTGTCAAAAAAACAAAATACAGCCGGGCAGATTCACCTGTCAATCAAAGCCACTTCCCGCGCTGTGAACGAGCCAAGCAGCATCCAAGATCAAGCAAAAGGCATAAGTCGCTATGTTTTGAGAGGAGTGGATGCCAAGGGCGACAAAGTGTGTGATAACACAAAGTGTTTCATTGCTGTGCCGGGGCGCTTGCACTTTGGCAGCAAACTGAAGAGCAAAGATGTGAACGAGTATTCCAGCGGTGCGTCCAGCGCGGTGAGCGAGCTGGATGACGCCGATAAGGAAGTGCGCAATCTCACCGCCAGGGCGTTCAAAAGTTTGGCGTACCCATATTTCGATGCCATAAATTTTAGTACTTCTAGTGAGTCTTCCGCTTCAGAGCATGGGCTGGGAATCAACACGTGGTCGACGTTTGTTGACCTAAAGTATGGCAAGGGGAGAGATCAAAACTTAGTAGCACATAAAGGCTCCACATCCAATTTCCATTTTGCCAAAAAGAGGGACGGAAAGGGGATAACGGGCTTGACTTTGACTAGCATGCGAGCGCCCCCCGTAGAGATATTTGCACTGAACGGCAATTTGGTGAGCCGCAAAAACCCATCATCTACTACAAAAAAGACCGAGCTCATGGGGAAGTTTACACAGGGGCAAAGTGGCCTCATAAGACTGACCGAAACGCTCAATTTTCGATGCAATGTCAAATCCGGGCAGCCTGTAAACGAAAGCACTGGAGGATCACGTTCCACAGATGAAGTTACAAACACCTTGCCAAGCGCTCAAGGGAGTGAGGCCAGCAAGCGACCCTGCAATGCAGGGGAAACCATGGAAGACACACACAAGAAAGCCATATTCGCATCGAGTCTCCTCAAAAATGTCATTTCTAAGAAAATGCAGTTCGAGCAGGAGCGCAAAATGGAGAGGGGCGAGATAAGCGAGGCGCACCATGCGCCCTCTCCGTGCTTCGGGACGCACGAAGCGCATAAAGAGAAAGCAGCCAGGAAAGATTCCAAGGCGCTGCAAAGGCAAAGCTCGAAATTCTCAGAAGCCGACTCCGACTTCACGATCGTCTGCGTGGACGATCTGGGCGACATAGTAGACAGTAATTCAAGCGATGCCAAAGACGACGGCCGCAAAGAAGAGACTTTGACGAGTGCATCAGAAACGAATTTAGAGTCGGCGAATGATACTAAAAAAAGGAGCATTCGAAGCATCCAAAAGCACGCTGCTTCGCAGCCAAAATAGCGCGTTCAGATCGTGGAGGGACGGCGAGCTAGAGTTTCAAAAGGAACATAAAAACGACAAAACCCCTGAGGAGAAACCGCTACGCGAGTGTCCGGTGGAAACCAGCTTCAGCGTTGAGTCGGCGAGCGGCAGGCACACTAAAATGTCACATTTGTTTGTGCCAAGCATACAGCTTCCGTCCGCGGAACGGGACCTCAGGAAACCGCCGTCGAATGTGAATTCCTCCACGCGTGATCAAGCAGAGAGCGGAGCTTTGAAGGTGCGTTCAAACACGCTCTATGTGTCAGATGCGACGCGCAACGCTGTAACATCGAAGTCGCCCGAAATCAAAATAAGTTTGCGGAGCGTTCGTGACAACAAAAGCGACCCGTTCAATATCGCGAAGCTGCTCACTCCCAATTTAGGCTGCAAGACAGCTGAGGACAGCAGATGCCAAGCGCTCGCCGCGGCTTTCAAGGGTGAGTCCTCTGACAAAGTGCCCCACTTTATAGTCAGAGACATTAGAGATAACAAGGGCAAGCTACAGACCCCCATTCACCAGGTTAGAGACGTGCGCAAACTGGTTAAGAGCTCATATCACTTCGTGTCTTTAGATAACAACGACCACAAATCTAGCCACTCGACTTGCGATGGAGAGCACAAGGCAATAAAGCAGAGTCCTTATCTGAACTCAGCCTCTCTTTCACCCATAGTGATTAAATGCCAGTCTGTGAATACAAATAGCAATGTGAAGCAATCCGGAAATTTAATAGACCCCCCCAAGAGACAATTTTCAGAGGATATAGTTGAGACCGACAGGTCGTCTCCTCTCGTTGCTGTAGCTAACAGGCTGCCAAAGCAAGAAGTGCCATCCGGGTTAAAAATTGAAACAAGCACACGAAAACAAGACAAAACAAGGGACGCAGCCGAGAAGAAAAGCGAACCCAAGATGGCCAACCAGGCTGCTTTGGAAAAATTACAAGCTGCTGTTAAAACAATGGAGCAGCTGTATGTTTTTGACAAAAACGAGTGGAAGAGAAAAACAGAACCACGGCCGATAATGGACAGCCACGTGCTCTCGCTCATCACCAGTGAGGAACACACTGTGGAAGAACAGGAAAGCAATTCTAGCTCCACTCCCGCTGATGTATCGCTAAGACGAGATTCAACCTTAAACCTGATCGAGATGCCACCTAAAAAAGATGAGAAATCGTCAACCACTCCGATTGCACGGGAAGAGCGAAACGGCCCTAAACCGCTCGTAGGAACGCCTTGTAAGAAGCCATTAGCCACAAAGGCACCGCAAACGCATGTTGCATCACCAGCGTCTTTGAGCTCCAAGGCCGTTGCAGGTAAATCTCCAAAGGTCCCTGTTTCCTTGAAGATATCACAGCCGAAGCGTGTACTAGAAGAGAGGGAGAGGCCGAATGGCAGTGAGACCGAGTTTGCCCCATTGCAGTTCACCTCCACGGCAGATTCGGAGAATTACTTAACCATACCAGTGAAGCCTCAACCAACGTCTGCCATAAAGCCAACCACGGCTGGACTGGGCAAAACGTCTGTTTATACAATCCCAACTGGAGGTGGTAAAACCCAAACGGCTAGTCCACCGTCATACCTGGTTCACACTGACACCAGAGGCCATCCGTCACCAAAACGCTCATCTTTTGTCATGGAGACACGGTCCCCAGATACCCCTACCGCCACTATTTACCACACACCCCTGCCTGTCACAATGCAAGCTGCTCAGCCTCAAGTCATTTGCTTCTCCCCAACGATTCAACCCTCCCCCATCCCGACAGATCACTTCCAGGCGACCCAAAGAAAGATGCTGCTGGATCCCACCACGGGAAGCTACTACTTGGTGGACACTCCGGTGCAGCCATCAACCAGGCGTCTCTTTGACCCGGAAACCGGGCAGTATGTGGACGTCCCGATGCCGCAGCAGCCTCCCATGACCCCTGTTCCACTCCCAATATCCCCTCTCGCTCTCGGCCCGGGAGCTTACGGCCATACTTACATGTTTTACCCAGGATACATGCCAACTACGATGATTCCCGCGCGCACTATTCAGTCCCAGCTCTCTATGCAGTCAGAAGCAGATGATGGGGATAAATCCCATTCGCACATGGGACAGCAGGAGGATGGGGTGTACATGGAGAGCCCTTATTATATGCCATCTGGGAAGTCATCGCAAACATCCTCTATGGCTCAACATGTTAAAACCAGCAGGCTGAGCAACAGCAAGCAGCCTGTCATCAGCATCACCTCCCAGCAAGGGCCAAGGATCATCGCTCCCCCCTCTTTCGATGGCACCACCATGAGCTTTGTGGTGGAGCATAGGTAAAGCCCCACTCACCTACAACGTAAGTGCAAATTGATTATTTTGTCATCATATTTGCATGTATTGAATGTTTTTTTTTTTCATAATAGTAAGGGATTTACAAGAAAATAATGTAAACCAAAAAACAATTCCATATATGTGACCCTGGACCACAAAACCTTTCTAAGTAGCATGGATATATTTGCAGCAATAGCCAAAAATAAACTGTATGGGTCAAAATTATAGATATTTCTTTTATGCCAAAAATCATTAGGATATTAAGTAAAGATCATGTTCCATGAAAATATTTTGTAAATATATCACTGTAAATATATCAAAACTTAATTTTTGATTAGTAATATGCATTGCTAAGAACTTCATTTGGAAAAATTTAAACAAACCATACATCAAAGCTTATTTATTCAGCTTTCAGAAAATGTATAAATCTCAATTTTGAAAAATTGATCCTTATATGACTGGTTTTGTGGTCCAGGGTCACATGTTTAAAATCCTTTGTAAAAGCCTTTGGATGAAATGAATCATATAAAAATGCTTAAATGCTTTTAAAGACATTTTTTAAAATTATTTTTACTTATTTTTTTCTAACCTTTGGTTATGGCTTGTTTTTAATTCTTTGGAATTACAGGAAAAGTGGTCCTTATATAAAATATAAGTTACTTCATGCTATTTCATACCTGTATATTTCTTTCTTTCTTTCTTGTATTAAGGAATACACTTAGTAGTCGAATACACTATAAAATATTAAGTTAATACTTAATATTATGGATTTACAGTATGTACTTATACTGTATATTCTTAATTCAAGCATAAACCTATACAATTCCAGGTTTATAGGTTTATTCCAACTTGTTTTGCTTTTACCTGATTGTTTCATTTCACAAAGTATTTGTTCCCATCAGCACAATATTAGCCTATGGATGTCTAATAGTAATTATATGGGTAAATAAAAGGGGTAGTCCACCCAAAAATGAAAATTTTTTCATTATTTACTCATGTTGTTTGAACTCTGAATGAATTTCATTCGAAACCGAACACAAAACACAGCAAATGTAACAATAAATTATCAAAAATGAACTATAAATGTACAATAAATAAAGGTTTCTCTTTCTTTTTTGCACTCCTGCCTTGTAAGTGGACTTCATAATGACAATAACACTTTGAGTGTGTATGTGTGTGTGCCTGTCACACCTACAACTGTTTGTAGTGCTCCTTTTCCTCTCTGGCCACAAGGGGTCCTTTTAAAGTTAACCTTAACTGCTTTTTAACATAAAAAATGATGTTGATTTGTTGGGCACCTGCTTAAGCATCTGCGCATTACTTGCAGCTAGTAATGGCCCTGTTTTGAAGAAATGTTTTTGTACGCACAAAAAACAAATACATTTTTTGAAATATGTTTTTTTGTGTTCTGCAGAAGAAAAAAAGAGACATACAAGTTCAGAATGCCATGATGGTGAGTAAATAATCACCAAATTGTAATTCTTAGGTGAACTATCCCTAGATTCTTACATTCTAAAAAATATTTTCTTGTAGAAGATTTGTGTAAGACCTGTAGACACATCAATGCCATTTTGCTATTTAATTTGAATGACTTAACTTTCTAGCAGTCATAAATAAGACAATGTGTAAGAACTGCCTCACCATGACCAACTTAGAGGAAATTGATGCTTTTATTATGAAGAAATGTTTTTTTGTTTGTTTTGGTTTGTTTTTTGGTTTACATTTTGCAACTTCAGATTGAACTAATATGTGTCTACTAACCCAGAACCAATGAAAAAATAATGGCTCTTGCCTCGTTGGAAGCTGGAAGCAACCTGCTCTTTTAGAGTGTTGGGTTTTCAATTTGCATTTATGCCTTTTGCAGATAATTCACAAACTAAAGCTTACAGAATTGCAGTGCATTCAAGATTTACATGGCCTATGAGTTTGTGCATTAGAATCGTACCCGTGAACCTTGGTAAGACAGTAGCGTACAGAATTTTGGTGGACCCACATTGCCACAATGTTATTTCTCTATTCACTCTTATAAAAGAGATATAAACGCTGTCACTAGGGTCATACCTTTTCAAATGTATAGGATTTAGCTACTAATATGTACCTTTAAGGTACTTACATGCATCCTTTAGGGGTAAATAAGGAACAAAGGTGTACCTTTTTACACCAGTGACCGCTTTTGTACCATTTTTCTGAGAGTGTTTTACCAAACCACTGTTTTTGAATGAAAAATAAGTATGTTTTTTTTCAAGAATATTTTGTTGATAAGTTTAATGCTATTTGTGTCTCATAAATAAGTTCAACTAAAGAGTTATAAGCTTTATGCTAATACAGTCTCAGAGAAAAGGTACAAAACTGTCACTGGGGCTGTATCATTTTAAAAGGTACTAACATGTACACTTTTGGAAGTAGTATGGGCCATTTAGTGGTAAATAAGGTACAAAGATGTACCTTTAGCTTTTGTACCTTACACTCCACACTTTTGTATCCTTACAAAGGAATATGTACTTTTAAAGTGCTAAAATTATTCATATTTCATATAGTACCTTTAAGGTACTACTATGTGCTGTTTAGGGGTAAATACGGTACAAAGATGCACCTTTCAACTTTTTTGGATTAACATACCTTTTTTAATTGTCATGAGGTAAAAATAGTTTTCTAATATTTCCTCTTAATGAAAATAAGTTATGGACCTGTAGACATAACATTTGCACATTTATGGGTATATACAGTGGCATGTGAAAGTTTGGGAACCCCTTGCCGAATCTGTGAAAATATGAGTGATTTTAACAAAATAAGAGAGATCATGCAAAATGCATGTTTTATTTTATTTAGTACTGTCCTGAGTAAGATGTTTTACATAAAAGATGCTTACATGTAGTCCACAAGACAAAAAGATAGCTGAAATTATTAAAATAACCCATTTGAAAAGTTTGGGAACCCTTGGTTAATACTGTGTGTGGTTACCTGGATGATCTACAATGTTTTTTTTTTTTGTTTTGTGATGGTTATTCATGAGTCCCTTGTTTGTCCTGAACAGTTAAACTGCCCGCTGTTCTTCAGAAAAATCCTTCAGGACCCACAAATTCTTTGGTTTTTCAGCATTTTTGTGTATTTGAACCCTTTCCAACAATGACTGTATGATTTTTGAGATCCATCTTTTCACACTGAGGACAACTGAGGGACTCATATGCAACTATCACAGAAGGTTTAAACGCTCACTGATGTTTCATAAGGAAACACGATGCATAAAGAACCGGGGGGTGAAAACTTTTGGAATTTGAAGATAAGGGTAAACTGAGCTTATTTTGTCTTCTGGGAAACATGTAAATATCTTCTGTAGCCTCTGAAGGGCAGTACTAAATGGGGGAAAAAAAAGATAATTATTGCAAAATAAGAAAAATGCACACATTTTTATTATGTTCAAAAGTTTTCACCCCTGGCTCTTAATGCATCTTTTTTCCTTCTGGAGCATCAGTGAGTGTTTGAACCTTCTGTAATAGTTGCATATGAGTCCCTCAGTTGTCCTCAGTGTGAAAAGATGGATCTCAAAATCATACAGTCATTGTTGGAAAGGGTTCAAATACACAAAAATGCTGAAAAACCTGAAGGATTTTTCTGAAGAACAGAAGGCAGTTTAACTGTTCAGAACAAACAAGACACTTATACAGAACTATCACTAAATAAAAAAACACAGCTGAGGATCATTCAGGTAACAACACAGTTTTAAGAATCAAGTGTATGTAAACTTGTGGACTATAATATCTTTTTCAGGTCAGTACTAAATAAACAATAACATGCATTTTGTATGATTCCTCTTATTTTAGTAAAATACTGAACATTTTTACAGATTCTGCACGTGGAATGTAAACTTTTGACCTCAACTGTATATACATTTAGGGGTATATGTACAATTTAGGTACTGATATTTAAAGTGCTAATATGTACTTTTAAAGTACTGTATGTTAACATTTAGGGTTAAATATGGTACAAAGATGTTCCTTTTAGCTTTTGTATCTCAGGGTTCCTCTCCAGGGACAGCTTTGTACCTTTTTTCTGAGAGTGTACCATGTGTACGCTATTTTGTTTATATGAGTATAAATAAAAATGATTTTATGTTAACCCCTCCTCTCCGGTCATAAAATAGCAGCCTCAAAATACATGACTACTGTTCTATTTCCTCAAGAGCTACTGTATGTCTATGGTATGGATGGTGTTAAGATGAGACCTCTAAAGAGCAGGGGGTGGCATGGCGTCTGCCCACGGGCAGAAGGGAAGAGGCGTGGCATTGTTGGCATAGCAGTGGGAGGAGAGAAAGGTCAGCCAGTTTGTGGCATGTGTTTGTGCTGATACAGTGTTGTGCCAGCTGCTGTTGGATATCAAGACGCCTCGTCCTGAGATGCTTGGGGCGCGGGCAGGTCACCTTTTTATAGGACAGCCTTATGTTAAAGGGAAAGACCCAGAGGCGGGCCAGAACTATTGCCTGAGGGATATTATACAAACAAATCAGCCAGCGTGCGATCGCACGGCGCAAGGGAGTAACATGAGATGCCTGAACTGCAAAATTTTAATGACCTATAATCCAGCTATTAGCAAGTGGATGGTTTTAGACACACTTGAAGATCATGCTTGATTTTGAGCACGGCTTGAATAACTAACTTGTTAACTGATAACTGTGCTCACAGAAGAATGCTGATGTTAAATTTGAGTGTTTAATGTCACTCTTGTTCTGTTTTACACAGGAGCCACATGACGTCATCTTTTGACTGAGTTGATTTCATTTTTTTTGCTGAACTTTTTACTATATTTTGGTATCTCCATCATCTTCATCAAGAAATCTCCCACTCTATTATTTGCGGCCCACTTGTTTATGCTCATTTGCTTCATTTTGTGTTATAAATCTGTTCTGTCACCTTCTCAAATCTTTATAGAAGTGGATGGATTTTTTTGCATTGGATTTTTTTTCAAAGAGTAGTTAAATGTGCATTTACTGTTTGGGGTAACTGTAAAAAATCACTTTTTGCACCTTCAGAATAATGTCAGTCAAATAAGAGTACAACAGGGATGCACACATAATAAAATCATGGTGATAACTATTTTAATTTTATGGATGTTAACAAATGAATAGCCAATATTACAAATCTATTATACTATTTAATCTAAATAAATTAAAAAATAAAATATTTTTTTAAATGCTATAAGTGAATTTAAGCATCACACCAATATATTACACAGTATAAATTTATATTCATTTTCAGATTTGCTAAATATTTAATTTAACAGTATTATTGAGTTATTTGTGGGGGTATTTTTATTTGTTTTATTTTTTTTCAGACTAACTTTGAGTGAGCATTAGATGATGGTAAAGGAAATCTAAGTGTAAAAATAGCTTTTGTGTACACAATTATATAACAATATTGGCTGATATATATCCAATATCGGGATATGTAAAAATAAAAACTGGCCCCACAGGTTCTGTATACAAAACACACAAAATTTCTTCTAGTATTGATCATTTCTTGACTGAAGCTCTTCTCCTGACCTTGATTCTCTACACTCTTCCTTGAGAGGTGTTTTGTGAAATGAATGGATTACATTACAATTTTATATTGTATATTTTTGTCATTTTTTACTGTTGTTTTTCTGCTGGTATTGAATGGAGCACCACATTAAAACACACAAAAATGTGTGGATGTTGTGGTGAATGGGATGTTTTAGGGGGCTGTATTCCTCTATTATCTCACAGTACCGGTATAGTGTGAATGTGTGAGAGAATGTGTTTACCATTTCATTTCGATTTGGTATTACAGTTTCATCTCTTTCGGCTGCAGTGATACAGAATTAAGGTCAGCTGAAATGATTTTGGATGAAGAAATGACAGATATTTGCAGAAATGTATTGTATTTTGAATACAGAAACTGTTAACAGTTTAGAAGATGTAGCTTTAGACAACCTGTTTAGCGTCATATCGATTTATCAGGGATTTTTTCAGGGAAAAATCAACTAAACCTCAGTTTTCAAGGTGCAATTGTTCTTTCAAAGTGTAATCTGAAATCTAATCTATCATATTCATAGTCTTACACCCGTGATATCCCTATGTTATATTCAATATTCATTAAAGGAATAGTTCTCAACCTCAAAATGTACTTAACCTAAAGCCAAGATGAGTTTTTTCCTCATCTGAACAGATTTGGAGAAATTCACTTGCTCACCAATAGATCCACTACAGTGAATGGGTGCTGTCAGAACTTGTGGATTATCGTGATGTTTTTATGTTTTTTGGACTCTAATTTTGACGGCACCCATTCACTGGATCCACTGGTGAGCAAGTGATGTGATGCAAATTTCTCCAACATATTTATGAAATATATGGGTGAGCCTCTAACTCAGTACTTGTATTTAGAATTGATTGAACTGAAATGAAATTGATCCTACAAGTCGTTTACTGCATTAAGAAGCTGCACTGTTTTCAAATCTTTTCAAGACATTTTTTATAACTGACATTATTCTGAACTTTAATAACAGAGGCAAAACATTTGGATCCTCTGTTTGATCTATTCTGATGCACATAGCTTGTTTTTAATAACTCATGTTATAGTATATTTGTGAATTCATTCATTTTTTCAGCTGTTGGAGCTGCTGGCCAGTCCGTTAAGCTGTCATTGAGAAAGTTTGGTTTGGCGTTGTCTTCAGGTTAACAAGAATATCGTTCAGAGCATTTAGATTCACTGACAAAGTTTACTTAAAGGTGTTTTTTAAAAAACAAATCTGTGAATCACAACAGCATAAATATGTGAAAATGTTTTTGTTTGGTATGTGCTCTATGTTGGTTTTGTTTGGTCTGTAAAAAGGATGTTGAAAGTGCTCCTAGTGACGTAATAAGGAGTCACTTGATGTCATGATGACATTTGAAAGTTGAATGTTTCTGTAATGATCAGTTTTAAAAGCTAAAATTGATAAATAGTGTTGGAATAAGATTGAAATGATGGCACAGTTATGTTGCAATGGTTAGAAGTATGTGTGAAGATGGATTATCGACATATTGGATGAGAATACGCATTATAGCGTCATTGAAAGAATAAAGACTGAGATTTAAAATGAAGGAATGCAAAAAGGGAGAACTGTTATCTGGTTTGACATTACAGAAAAAATAAAAAATGTTGTTGATATCATCATTTTGTTGTTGTTTCTTCTTTTTATTTTTATTTATTTATAGTATTTGGACAGTAAGATTGTTAATGGTTTTTAAAGAAGTCTCTTCTGCTCACCAAGCCTGCATTTATTTTATTTAAAATACAGAAAAAGCAGTAATATTGTGAAATAGTTTTACTATTTAAAATAATTGCTTTCTATTTGAAAATATTTTAAAATGTAATTTATTCCTTTGATCAAAGCAAAATTTTCAGCATCATTACTCCAGTCTTCAGAGTCACATGATCCTTCAGAAATCATTCTAATCTGCTGATTTGCTGTTCAAGAAACATTTATTATTATTATTATTAATATATTAGTAGTAGTAGTAGTAGTAGTTTGGAGTCAGTATATATATATATATATATATATATATATATATATATATATACAGGTGCTCAATAAATTAGAATGTAGTGGAAAAGTTCATTTATTTCAGTAATTCAACTCAAATTGTGAAACTCGTGTATTAAATTCAGTGCACACAGATTGAAGTAGTTTAAGTCTTTGGTTCTTTTAATTGTGATGATTTTGGCTCACATTTAACAAAAACCCACCAATTCACTCTCAACAAATTAGAATATGGTGACATGCCAATCAGCTAATCAACTCAGCACCTGCAAAGGTTTCCTGAGCCTTCAAAATGGTTTCTCAGTTTGGTTCACTAGGCTACACAATCATGAGGAAGACTGCTGATCTGACAGTTCACAAGGAGGGTAAACCACAAACATTCATTGCCAAAGAAGCTGGCTGAGAGCAAGTTTTGTATTTCATTTGGAAACCAAGGTCCTAGAGTCTCGAGGAAGGGTGGAGAAGCTCATAGCCCAAGTTGCTTGAAGTCCAGTGTTTCTACAGTCTGTGATGATTAGGGGTGCAATATCATCTGCTGGTGTTGGTCCAATGTGTTTTTTTGAAAACCAAAGCCACTGCACCCGTTAAGAAATTTTAGAGCACAACATGCTTCCTTCTGCTGACCAGCTTTTTAAAGATGCTGATTTCATTTTCCAGCAGGATTTGGCACCTGCCCACACTGCCAAAAGCACCAAAAGTTGGGTAAATGACCATGGCGTTGGTGTGACTGGCCAGCAAACTCACCAGACCTGAACCCCATAGAGAATCTATTGTCAAGAGGAAAATGAGAAACAAGAGACCAAAAAAATGCAATTGAGCTGAAGGTCACTGTCAAAGAAACCTGGGCTTCCATACCACCTCAGCAGTGCCACAGACTGATCACCCCCATGCCACATCGAATTGAGGCCGTAATTAAAGCAAAAGGAGCCCCTACCAAGTATTGAGTACATATACAGTCAATGAACATACTTTCCAGAAGGCCAACAATTCACTGAACATGTTTTTTTTTTTTTTTATTGGTCTTGTGAAGTATTCTAATTTGTTGAGATGGTGAATTGGTGTGTTTTTGTTAAATGTGAGCCAAAATTATCACAATTAAAAGAACCAAACTACTTCAGTCCGTGTGCACTGAATTTATTTATTCCACAAATTTCACAATTTGAGTTGAATTACTGAAGTAAACTTTTCCACAACAGTCTAATTTACTGAGATGCACCTATATATATATATATATAGTTTTTTATAAAAACATCTTATATTAATGTTTTTGAGCAGCAAATCAGAATATTAGAATGACTTCTGAAGGATCATGTGACTGGAGTAATGATGCTAAAAATTCAGCTTTAAAATCACAGGAATAAATTACATTTTCAAATATATTCAAATAGAAAACCGTTATTTTAAATAGCAAAAATATTTCAAAATTTTACTGTTTTGCTGTACTTTGGATCAAATAAATGCAGGCTTGGTGAGCAGAAGAGACTTCTTTAAAAAATTATTAAAAATCTAAAAACCTTAGACTGGTAGAGTATTTCTTTTTAGAATGCTACTCGTCCAATAAACATGTACTGCACCTAATAGACACAATTTTTGAAATATAATTTGCTAATTTTCCACTGAGTGCTGCAGGTGGGTGTTGTTTACTAGCCCATATCAGTTGTTGTTACTAAGCATAATGGCATTAAAAGAATGACTCTGGCAAACCTCTCCTAAGACATTTGCCAACACTGTCTGTCTGTCAGTCAGCTGTACAGAGTATTTTTACCATTCATAGTGGAGCTCAAGAGCATATTAAGAGCTCAATTTAAGCTGCCTGACAGCAATATATTTGAAAGTCTATATAAAGTGCCTATGATCAGGAGAATTAATATATGGGAAGCAACAAATCCATATGCTAATATGTGTCGCAAAGTGCTAATGTGAAAGGTGATAGTCTAGTTATAGGTCCGTCACACATTCCTATCCAGCAATGGGAATGTAAACTTCCATATTAGTGGTAACTCCATACAGGGGACGTGCTCTCACAGTAGCACTCTGAATTAAAACAAACGTCTGTTTTATCATTTGAATTCACAAAGTTTTTAATATAATTTTCTATTGATGCATTTTTAGGTGTTCTTTTCTGTATATAGTGTAGTTTTAAAATTAAAACCAAAACCAAATTAAAATTAAATTTAATTAAATAAAATACATTTAATAAAAATTATATTAAATTTAAAAAATGCTAATTCTAAAGTTTTTGAAGGACACGTGCACACACATTTCATGATCATTTTTGTGGCTTTTGTTTTCTTCCATTAAAAGCACTGTTACCATGTGGCAATATGCATGCTATGAGGATGGCAGAATATTTCAGTTAGGCCACCTGTGCTTGAAACATAATATGGTGTGACATTATATGTTGGGAGGGTATTTTGCAAGGCATGCTGTGAATAGTCACACATACCATATGATATTTGTGTTTAAAACAGCAGCACAGAAAACAATATTTGCATTAGTTTGCATAACTATTGTTACTTTATGAGTTAGCCTATGGTTAACACCAACCCTTTTCTTTAGAATCTTAAAAATTATTTTCAGCTGTATAAAGCGCTATAAAGCCCTTAACCATCTCTCGGTTAAAATATTTCACCCTGGATGCTTTATTTCTCTTTGACATGAACAGGCTATGTACAGGGCTGTCAAGTCTCACGCATTCACCGTGACACACACGCATTTCAACCAGTTCACACGCTCTCACGCCACACCTTGTATTTTTCACGCTGAGAAGTAAGGCAAAACTTATCCCGCTATATAATGTTAATGGACGAGGCGCAGGCTCGCAGGGGAAGTTCATTGCTGTCTTGTTGACAGTTAAATGCCACCTACCAGCAAATATCAGAAATTAGAATTTTTTGTTTTTGGGTAAATTACGTGATCCCGCTACAGTAACGTTCGTCGCTAGGCAACATGGACGCGCACACACTGGACGCGGCAAACTGTGGAATTCTCGGTCGCGGGGCTGCCGCTTTCTCTCCCAGTGGAAGCGTTTTGTGCAGTTGAGGCGGTGGTCGCGTTGCGGTCACGGAGTGGACGTTGCCCTTTGTATTTTCTAAAAACTAACAAAATTAATGCAGTAGGTAACCCCTTCTGTTTTTTTTTCTTTATTTTACGATTCCTGGACAAAATCACTTGCCTGTGATCAAAGATAGTTAGAGCTGATGTTTGGAAATATAGCCAAATTCTTGCAAGATTATTAGCTCTCCAACAGCTTTAACTAAGTTTTGGCTACTGAACAATAAGGAAAGCACTAGATAATTGGTAAATCTGGTATATTACCAATAAAATTGGTAAAACAAATTAATTATCATCCAAATAATTTATATATATTTCAGAAATACATTAAATGTATTAACATTGTTGGGAAGGTTATTTTGAAAATTTGATAGGTTACAGATTACAAGTTACCCTATTTAAAATGTAATAAGTAGTGTAACTACTTCAAGTGCTTACATTTGATTACGTTTTGATTACCTTTCTAAAATTCTATGGAATGTTTTCAGCTGTTAATCCTTTTTAAACTTTTAAAGCAGGCAAGTTTAACCTTACAGTAGTACTGAACACTAATTGCTGTGAGACCTACGAAATCCTTCATCACTTGAATTATGATCATTATACTTTAATTTTAAAGCACAGCCACCGCAAAATCAGACTTTAGCATCTCTTTTTACTTTGAGATCATTCTGAGGTTAAATACAGATTTTTAAAATGATAAGATGTAGTTTAATAGCTGTGATACCATTTTTGAAATAAAATCCTTGCATGGCTTTGACTGGAAACACTGCCATCTAACAATGCCTTGGACAAACAAAAAACAAACAAACAAAAAAAAACTAACAAAAAAACAGTTAATCTTAAAAAAAAAAAAAAGCATATACAATAAACCCAAATTGGAAATAAACAGTTATCAAATAGGCATGTGTTCTGTTCTGTGTCCTAAACTCTGGAAACATTGGTGTCTCATATTTTAGAGCAGTCAGTGCAATTTGGGAAATCAAATCTGTAAGTGTGTGAAAATATTCAGATGTAATCCCCTTTGTAATCGTTAACATTTTCATAAGTAACTGTAATTTAACTGTACATTGCTTTTCAGTAACTGTAACAAATTAGTTACATTTGTTATTAAATTACATAATTCCATTACTAGTTACTCTAGTTAAGTTCAAGCCCCTCCCACTATCATCAAGACATCAAAATGTGCAAAAAACACTTGCAATAAAAAAAGCCATTCATAAGCTGGAATGCTGAAATGCACAGCTTTACATAGGCTACATGCAGAGGGCAAGTTCTGCAATCCTTCTGTATGTGTACAGTATTGAGCGCTGCTGTTATGTTGGTTCGTTTGGGGCCAAATTTCTTTTTATCTTTGATCTGTATTTCTGAAATATATAAAACATTTTATTTTATTTCCATTAATTTGACTTTT
This sequence comes from Labeo rohita, assembly GCF_022985175.1. Classification (NCBI taxonomy): domain Eukaryota; kingdom Metazoa; phylum Chordata; class Actinopteri; order Cypriniformes; family Cyprinidae; genus Labeo; species Labeo rohita. The sequence goes on from NC_066875.1 coordinate 39,976,112, forward strand.
ATCAGATTTACCAGTTGATAAAATTCCTATTTTGTGCTGGTCAATTTTGAACAATAGATAAAATCTAACTTCTAAAAAAAAAAAAGAGAATTGTGTGGGGTAGAGGGGCCGCTGCTGCAAATATTTGAGTGGCTTCTGCCCTAACAGTAATCTCACTCCAAACTTCTTCCAAAACTTGAGAGCCCTGCTATGTATCTTGTTGGATAATATTTTACATAGCCTACAATAAAGTTATTGATCAGTGTGAAATAAGTGTATATATTTATATAGTATGCAGGATAATCATATGACAGATTTAAGGCCGTTCTTTTACGTTTATAAAAGTGTGAAAAAAAAGATTTACCTAAATGCCCTTACTTGCCCTCACCAACATGGCGGACAGTGGACGTTCTCACGCTGAATAAGTCGCTTTTGAATGACGCAGCATACGGGAGCACATGAGATGAAAGCACCACTGCAAAGACAGCAGTTTAGAGGTAGTTTACTCTTTCATATTTGTAATTCTGCTATGCCCATTTTTCATTATTTTATGGGCCGTTTTAAAACGTATTTCGAAATGCTCGTGTAAAGGCCCCTTGTTGTTTTTGCGTTATTTCGATAGAGTCTGAAAACAGCTGATGTTTGTGAACTTACTGAGATGTAGTTATCTTATGGTAGCCTGGATTACATGTTAAATGAAAGTAATATCTTGATACAATAAAATAACTGTCGAAGCTCATGATACTGCAGAGAAAAGTGACATTGAGGTGGAATCTGACGCAATTGGTGGAAAGATTTCCCAAGCATCATAGTCGCGATTAAACGCGGGTAAGGTGACTGGAAATTGTGTCGAAAATTGATCCAACGAAGTGTGTGTATCTCTGTGTGTGTGTATGTGTTTAGATATGTGTCCAGCTATTGATATGTTTGTTTGGGTATTTGTTGGAATGTCGATTCATTTCAGTCACTCGAATCTTTTGAATCAGTTCATTTTAAAGATTCACTCACTCACCTGTGTCCCGTGCGTGATTGAACCATTCAGTGCCCGTTCAATTCAAATAACAAACGTTAAAAATAAAGTTCCTTAAACACTGAAAAACATCTTATTATTCTTTATTAAAATCTGCGTACCTACTATAAGGCTCCTGAAAATGGCAATACAACAAATTTGTTTCTGGTTATCAGCTGTTGAGTACAACTTTTTCAAGTCCAAATAAATTACGAATTTCAACAACATGCTTGTGTTATTTGAATTCAGTGGTCAGTCATTTTTACGAAATTGTGATAGAGATAAACAAATTAAAACAAACAAAAATTCTCTAAACATTTGTTTCATTGTTGCTGATGCAGGGTTTTCACATTAAATGGCCACCGATATGGCCGATACACCTGCTGTGCAGGAGAGCAGCCAAGAATGTGCAAATGATGAAAATGAATCAGCAAAGGATGAAAAAGAGGCCATACAGTCTGGAGAAACTGAAATGCTGTCTAAAAGACAAAGGAAAAGACTTCTTAAGAATCAACAATGGGAAGAACAGAGAGAACTTCGCAAGTAAGCAGTGTTTTGTAATATTTTTATACATTTATAGTATTTGAAGAGTTCAGATGCAAAAGCCTCTTAAGTGCTGTCTGAAATTTTCTTTTAAAATGATTCTTTTTCTCAGGCTCCTGTGTTTATATTCAATTATTTCACTTGGCAATGAAAAGAACCCTATTTATTGCCATGTAAGTGAAATTACTGAACCTACACATTCAAAAATGCAAAAAAAACTGCTGCTGGGGTGTAAAGATTCATGAATCGGTGCTCTTGATAATTCTTTTGTAACACTGAAATATTCTTAAATCTGAGGCACTCAAATAATGTGGAAAAAAATAAATAAAAAGCGTTTATTCACATGGCTTTATAGTTTTAAAAACACGTTTGTGCACTAACGCATTACATAGGAATCTGATAGAAATGCTCATTTTAGAAGAAAATTTCAAACGGCACTTCATTTATTAATATTTAATTTTTTTATTTCAATATAATATTTCTATATAGTTTTTTTTTAATTTTAGTTTGAATAATCAAACCTTCGATTAGTTAACAGTAAAACTAAGTAAACTAAGTAAAACGGTTTAGTCTGCTATTTCCAGCAGCTCCTGCTGATAGTCTTTCATTTAATATGAGCTTTAATTGTCACTTGTTTATGTAAAGACAGAAGCGCAAAGAGAGAAAACAGCAGAGGAAACTCGAGAGACAAGCACAGGCTGAAGACGGAGTGGAGTGGACAGGAAAGAAGCGTTTGCGCAGGTCGGCCGAGCCCAGCTCTCTCAGACTTGTCATAGACTGCAGCTTTGATAATCTCATGGTGATCAAGGTAAGACGAAGCCCAGCGCTTTTAAACTGCCTTAATAATAACACCAACTTTAGTACAATGCATAGTTTTATTAAATGAAAAAAATCGTATGATACATTGCAGAATCAAATGCATGACTCACAAAAACACAGAATTGCATCTTTAAACTTAATCACTAATTTAATCAAGTTTACATTTTGTGTTTCATAATGTGTAGGATGTAAAGAAACTTCACAAGCAGATTCAGAGGTGCTATGCTGAGAACAGACGAACATTACATCCTGTACAGGCAAGTGTTTCTTTTAAAAAGATATAATGAATATGTGATCTTTAAGATCAAACTTAAAGGTGAGCGTTCAGTTAACACAGTTATTTCACATTCTCAGTTTTACCTCACAAGTCATGGTGGTCAATTAAAGCAAGTCATGGATGAAATTAACAAAGGCTGGGTCAACTGGAAGGTAAGATGTGAAATGACACTACTAATAATAAAATTACAAAACAGGCATTTTTAAGACATTTAGGCCCGGTTTCACAGACAGGGGTTAGGTAAGCCAGGATTAGGCCATAGTTCAGTTAGGACGTTTAAGTAATTTTTATAAACATTTATGATTTTTTTAAAAACATTACTGGTGTGCATTTTGAGACAAAACAAAGGCACTGATATATTTTAAGATCCGTCAGTGCAAGTCTCTTTCAGTTGAAACAGCTCAAACTTACATTTAAGTCTAGGACTAGTCTTGAAGAAGAACTCCACTTCCAGAACAACATTTTTGGAAAAATAAAAATTTGTATACTTTTTAAGCACAAAAGCTCATGTTGCAGTAGCTCTGGTATGCGCGATGAGTAAATTATTTGTAAATCGTTGTTCTAGAAGTGGACTTCTCCTTTTAGCCTTATCTGTGAAACTGGGGGTAAATAATAAATGTAATAATAATAGTAAAATATGTTGAAAATATATAATAATAATAATAATAATGTTATTCAATGCTCAAAACTCTTCCTATGCTTTTGTGTTGACAATCTCTTGTACATGTTTGAGCCCATCCATCACCCACACAAGAAAACTCATTAGTTCTGTGCAAATTATGATTCATAATCAGGGTTCCCACGCATCCTGGAAAACTTGGAAAATTGATGACTAATTTTCCAGTCCTGGAAAACTCATGGAAAATGTCCTGGAAAATCTTTAGTTGTCCTCGAAAATTATTATTAAAAACGGAATTGTGTTCTCCTTTAGCCAAGCCTGAAACAAATAATGCTAGCAGTAGAAAATGTTTGAGCTGCCATAAATCGAAACCAGCCAGTTTTTGCTCCAGACGTGCAATTAGCAGTTTTTTGTTTTATTTCAGCCGATCTCTGTTCTGGATTTACACACAAACTGTATTGCAAGTATTTTCCAAAATGTCATTTGTGTGGAAATATTACAAAGTATTTAAACGGGACATTAACAAAGGCCAGAGATGCTAAAGGTGAACGCAAAGAGGAGAAAGTACTGGCAGAGCAAGCTCACCGTTCACGATGTGTGAAATATTCATAAAATGTAATCGGGGGTGTTTATATGAATTTATCTCTGAGGGGAACTCAGAAAAGCTTAGGTGGTATTTTCTTTTCATTTTGCCACTGTATTATCCATACTAAAGCAGTTAGTGCTAAGTTAATGCTAGGTGCAGTGCTGCTTTGTTTACAGCGATAACTAGGGAAACGCTGTATTGCTGCTGTTCCATAAGCACCACCTGCTGTCAGAGAGTGAATTTGCGCTCTCAATCAATCAGTGTGCTGTTTTTGTTTCCTGCAGATATTTTTTATGTAGCATAATTTCACAAAGATAAAGTTAGACCATTTTGTTTTTGCTTCAGGTTTTGAAATTAGATCAGAAACTGCTCATCTATGTAGATGCGATATAATTCCAATATCGATATAAACAATAATGATATAAGTTGTAATGTATAATTAAGAGCTCATATTAAGGCATGGCCATAAACTGTATGTTTTTAAAAACCTCTCAAGAAAGAAATATATTACTTTAGGGTGCATAATTAAAATTTCAAGTAATTGCTTAATCGTTTGGGATCTTTAATGGTCATTTTCAAGTGTCCTGGAAAATGATCACCGAAAAAGAGTGGGAATCCTGATAATGGTATCTTTTGCCTGAAAATGGATGAGTAATTTTAAGGTATTAATGTTGGATAATGGAAAGCAGTGACTTTAAAGCACCCCATCTACATTTCATCGTTGTGTAGGATGTCCATTTCGAGCCTGATGCGTTTCATGAAATCATGAAGAAGGAAGACCTGGTCTACCTCACCTCTGATTCACCCAATGTGCTGCAAGAACTGGATGAAACCAAAGCCTATGTGATTGGAGGTCTGGTGGACCACAACCACCATAAGGTGAGTGACTCCTTACAGTTTTCCCTACACTCTCAGTAAAAGGCTTTTAGGGGTAAGTGGGGTGTGCGCATCTACTAAAACTACCAAACTTGCATGCCCTGTTTAAAAGGAGATAAAGATTTTATTCTGAGCTTAATATAGGATGACACTTGTCAGAAGTTTTTTCTTTTTGTTTTATTTTTACCTTGAGGCCATTAAATTCTTCACCAAAGCTCTTGGTCTCATTCGAATGCTTTATTACAGGGAATCACATTTGGTCGAGCCCAAGAGCTTGGCATTGCTCATGCTCAGCTTCCACTGGGCAGTTTCGTCAAGATGAATAGCCGCAAGGTGCTGGCTGTCAATCACGGTGAGATTCCCTAGCTTTAGATATCCATTCAAATGACACTTCTTCTATGATATACTACCTGGTAGAAATTAGCCAATCGTTTCCCCCCCTTGCTGCAGTTTTTGAGATCATCCTAGCATTCCTGGAGAAACGAGACTGGAAGGAAGCTTTCTTTACCGTTCTGCCGCAGAGGAAGGGAGCTGTGCCAGTGGGCCAAGAGAACAATGATGAGGAAGACTCTGATGAAGACTCGGACACAGAACACCCAATCTCAGAAAAGAGAACGGACTCAAAGGACCAATCAGAAAGCAAACAGGAAGAACAGAAAGCTGTGCTAAACCAGTCAGATTCCAGCGAGCGAAACACAGCGTAGAGATCTGTAACATTTAAGCTGTTTCATCATTTTTGGATGTTTTTTTGTTTTTAATTTATAAATATCTCTGTTTGAGTTTTGAGATGCTTTATGCAAAGGTTTGGAATTGAAGGTGTTTTTGTTGAAACAAATTTCTTGGGCAAAAAAAATAAACTAAAAAAATTAGAAATTGCCCCTTTTTTTAGCTTTTTACACTTAAAAACATAAACAACAAACAATAATGTATAGGTTTTATGAAAACACAGACAACTGCGAAATTTCATAATTTATATCAGTGAGCGTTTTGTTCATTGTAAACTTTTACATATTTGATCTGCACATTAAAATAATATTTTTATCCTGTAAATTTATACTGTTGACTAAAATGTTGATTTGTTATGCAGTTTTGTAATGAACAGGATTTGTTTATTTATTTTTTTGTTTACTAACTAAGCAACAGGCATTGCATATTAGCTGTTTTTGCTACTCTGCCACAATGGGATTTGTATCTGTGAGCCAAGAGAACAAGCTGGGACACGGCAAGACCAAGATGTAAGCCATCCAATCTCAGAAAAGAAAAAAACACAAAGGACCAATCAGAGAGCAAAAAGGGAGGTACATTAAACTCAGATTCCAGTAAGAATGAAAACAGGGCAAAACTGGATCTTTGTCGTTTTGACATTTGTTGCTGTCATATGTTTGTTTAGTTTTGTTTTCATATTATTGAATCACATGCATTTGAGAAGCAAATCTGATGAGGAACATTCTTTTTAGTCTCAGACATTTAAATATTAGTTTAGATCTTAATACATATGAATGTAGTAATGGTCTACAAACATACTGTATGTTACCCATTGTTAGTATTCTAATATCTGTATCCAAAAAAACGTTATGTGAACTAATAAACCTAAGAGTTAATGTAGAGTTTAATGTTAAAATATTAATTAATTATGATTATCAGGCTAATGCAGAAGTGTGTAAACAACTACTCAAATTGTCCACTAGATGTCACACTACACCTGCCCTTTATTCCCTTTTAATATATTAGTTTTTCAAAGTTCATAATTGGCATGACTGTTTCACAATATTAGCACAGCATCACATACTGTTTTTATTAGCTAGTATTTAAATTAAATAAAATAAAGACTCATCATTAATATAATTTGTGAACATTCAGAGCATTTAATCCTATACGTCATAGACAGAAGTGCTAATCCTATTGAGAGCTTTCCTTGTGATGAATAACTGTTTTCCATCTTAAATTCTCATTTGGAACACTATTCCGTTGAACCCGGTAAAAGTGCCGGAGGCTTTAACTGTTTTCAGGAGGGAAAACAGGTTTACAGTTTTTTGGTGCTCTCTTTCGCTTTAGGCCAAGAATGCAACCAGATAGGCCTACAGTACATCTGATAGATTCATGTAGTTTTCATACACATGCTAATTATGTCACCACACTTGCGAAAATTAATCAAATCCATTGTGTTGTAGTTTATCCATCAGGATCCTGTTGGATATTGGGAAGTCTTTAACAAGTCTGGACAGTTAAAGCAAATCACAAAGAGAGTAGAACTTTTTTTTTTTATTATACTAAAAGGTCCTTAAAGATCTTTTTAATCGTAAGTCAAATTATTAACTATATGTTTTGTTTTATGAATTAAAAAAAAAAAAAACATTTTCGACATTCTACATTTCAGAAGGAATTAAAATAGGATTCCTTTTCAAAATTGTTTGCTTTTTTGTTTTTATTCAGTGGAAAAAGCAAGTCACTGGTGTCTTTTTTTTTTTCTTCTTCTTCTTCTTTCACAAAAACATTATGGCAGAAAAAAACTGTTGAAGTGAACTCGACCATTAAAGATCCCAAACGATTAAGCAATTACAGAATATTAAACTAGTAGCTAGATTGAATCATCAGATTGGGAAGAAACACCCGGATTAAAAACTGGTAGGTTGAGTTCAGTCAAAGCGCGTAAGAACATGCATGCGACTGCGCAACGGAGAGCTGCCTTTTCCAACAGGTGTCTCTAAGAATGTTCTTCTCTCAGAGCATTTTCACCTAATTTCGCACCGAACGTGAGAGGAATCATGGAAACACTTAGTTTTTTCTCAACATGCCGTAGGTCCTAAAAGAAAACGTAAACAGCCTAAACTGGAGTAAAACTTCTGTGCGCTCCTATGAGGATTTACGCATGAGGAAACGTTCACTTTTATGGATATAATCCATAAACATTTTATTGATTAAGTCGTTTAATTTTTGTTGTCGTCAAATGAATTATACATGTCAGATGTTGACTGTGAACGCAGAGTGATTTCGTTTTTTCTGCGCTGGATCTCCACCATCTGATCATCTTATAGCCTATGGGAGTCTCCTGTTCTTCAACATCTCCTGACTGATATCTAATCGACTGGATTGACTGGGAATACAACTACCTCTGGAGATGGACACTGTTTTGCTATAGCCTATTAATAATGATCATCGCACTGATATCGCCAAACTGATAACTTGGGCTCAGCTGAAAGTCTGAACTGGTGGACGATGAAGACAGTTTCATATATTCTTGCGGCGTTGATCATCTGGAACTCAGGTGAGCTATTTTATACATAATAAACACAAATGAAAACCTAAAATGCGTTGCAGGATTTGGGGTTAAACGTTAGGAAAAGAGCTTCACAACACGTTTACGGTTGTCTGATATTACAGGAAGAACTGGTTCTGATGACAAACCGAGTGTGATTCAGTGTGACAGACAGGCGCTCCCTGCTCACGCACACACACTGTGTCTTATGCGTCTTAAGGAGTGTTTTATGGGTTGATGAAGTTGTGAGAATAAGGGTGTGATAATTTTGAGGGTGTTGTCAACGTAACTTGCATTTTTTAGTGTTTTTAACCGGTGTTTGAGCTATTCATAGAGTTAATGCTAGTTCAGTGGGTCTGAGTACATGATGTAATATGATTTATATACATTATGGCATTTTGCTGCATCAACATCTGATCCTAAAACAACATCCCTACAGTTTGATATAGCCCACAGAGGTCAGATTAAAGGCTATGCCTTTGAACAACAATCCAGTCAACCAGTTATTTTGAAATTTGAGACTGAAATTGTTTCTAATGACCATATTTGGCATTATTATGGTTTTTAATAATTGTAAGGTGCTTAAAGTTCAGTTTCTAGGACAGGCAGTAATAGGACAGTCACCCCTGGATATGTACTGAACTGCAAAACAGTAAACATAATGTATTTCTTATTCATATGTGAGATTTGAGACTGTTATATTTTATGATTTTATAAACAAACAAGCAATGTCTGTTTTTAATTGTTTTATTTCTGCTTTTTGACACCAGAATGACTAAACTGTCATTATAGCCTGCAACAACACAAACAAACTGTTTTGTTGTTTTTTTCTAATGTTATTATACGTATACTAAATTATTTTGTGATCTAGATGGTTGCTAGAGAATATTTGGCTGTTAAGATGAAAATAAAACAAATTATTCAAAAAATTAAATAACTTGTATTACCTGCAAATACTGTTGTTATTCTTTAGAAAACCGTCAAATAAGAACACTATAGCATATCAATAAATTATAGCAATTTCTGAGTAAAAATAGTTTCAAATGCATTTTTTTTCAGTGTGTGAAATGAAAGTGCCGATTATAAATTAAGATGAAAAGTGTGAATATTAGCTACAAAAAAATATATTAGTCAAACCAATTAGGTTTATTTCTTCAATAATTGCCCCCTGATTTTAGAGGTGTAGAATTGGGCAACAAATGACAGTCTTTAAGGATGTTGACTCAGGAACTTGTCATGCTGGGATAAATCATGCTGTGTGACAAAGTGACAGGATCTATGCCAGAAATTTGTCAATAAGCTTATGTCTAAAAGGCTTGTTGATGTAATCCTCTAGTCTTTGCAAACTGGACAATTGACTGCTTTGGCTTAATGGTCAGGATATGGGTTACTAATATAAAGTTCAATCTAGAAATAGTATGACTCAGAAAACTCAAGAAAATTACGGGATTATAGCCAAATCACTGCCCTGAACTGTGATCCCAAAGCACTTGAAATGTGCTTAACACTCTGGGCAGTGAGCCTTATTAAGTGTAAGGTTAATAGTTTCTTCTGCAGACTTCTGCAACTTATCTGTTACTGCAAGTAACAATAAACAATGTATTTCTTATTTATATATGAGCCTGATCAACTTAAAGCATGCAATAGTTACCTGTACGTTTTGTTTATGTATTTATATCTGACCCTGGACCACAAAACCAGTCTTAAGTAGCATGGGTATTTTTGTAGCAATAGGCAAAAATACATTGTATGGGTCAAAATTATCACCAAAAATAATAGATAAATAAATAATAGATAAATAGATAAATAATAATAGATAAAAATAAAAGATATTAGGTAAAGATCATGTTCCATGAAGATATTTTGTAAATTTCCAAAAACATATTAAAACTTAATTTTTGAGTAGTAATATATATTGCTAAGAACTTCATTTGGACAACTTTAAAGGCGATTTTCTCGATATTTAGATTTTTTTTTTTTTTTTTGCACCCTCAGATACTAGATATTCAAATAGCTGTGTCTCGACCAAATATTGTCCTATCTTAACAAACCATACATCAATTGAAAGCTTATTTATTTAGATGATGTATAAATCTTAATTTCAGAAAATTGACGCTTATAACTGGTTTTATGGTCCAGGGTCATATATATATATTTTTTCATATTTGATTTTTGTATCTAAATGTAAGTTCAATAGTTCAGCTTATATTTGCTCAACTTTGCAAGCATACATTTTGAATTTGCATGTTTGCTTATGCTCGTCTGTCTCCCAAAAGTAATTAGCCCTGAGACATATAACAAGTTGAGCAGCATATCTAAATCTCGTCCACAAACGCTCTTTACAGACACCAGTTTGTTTCTCAACCCTCTTCCTTTCTTTTATTTTGTTATCCATGTCTATTTCCATGTCTGCTTTGCCCCTCCGTTCTCTGTGCCAGTTCAATAGAGTGATGAAAAATGAAAGTTTCATGTTACCATCGTGCTGAGGGTAACAGATGACCTCAGCCAATGTGGCCTAACTTTTCTTTTACTACAGATATACTTCTTATAGATATACACTACCGTTCAAAAGTTTGGGGTCAGTACATTTTTATTGTTTCTTTCTTTCTTTTTTTTTTTTTTTTTTAAAGAAATTAGTACTTTTATTCACCAAGGATGTATTAAGTTAATACTTAAAAGTTTATTAAAAGTTAATAATAAGTAATTTACATTGTTATAAAATATTTATATTTTGAATAAACACTTTTTAAACTTGTTATTCATGAAAGAATCCTGAAAAAAAAAAAAAACAGGTTCCAAAAAATATTTGGCAGCACAACTGTTGATATTATCCAACATTGATCATTCTAATAATAAATCCGCATATTAGAATGATTTCTGAAGGATCATGTGACACTTAAGACTGGAGTAACAGCTGATAAAAATTCAGCTTTTCATCACAGGAATAAATTCTATTTTAAAGTATGTTGAAATAAAAAACATTTTTTTATATTGTAAAAACATTTTGCAATATTACTGTTTTTTTCTATATTTTTAATCAAATAAATGCAGCCTTGATGAGCATAAGAGACTTCTTTAAAGACTATTACAAGTCTTACTGACCCCAAACTTTTGAACGGTAGTGTACATCTCTTAAAGGTGCTGTTTCTAACTTTTTGAAAGCACTACTTGAACCACCTTAGGCTGTATGATGTATATTCATGGGGTGGCCTAGAATTTTATTTTATCTGGCCCTTTAACTTGTGGTCACATCTTGCTATTCAGTTTGTAATGCCACAGCTATGAACTTGCTGTGATGAGGAACTTGCTGTGATTAATTACTTACGAACACTAAATGCAACACAGAGTTATATGTTAAAAAAAAAAAAAAAGATATATTATGCAATAGCATAACAAGTAGTTATAGCTTTACATAGTTGTACAGTTGCAGAACTAATTTGGTGATGTTGTTTTATTTGTTAAAGGTGAAATTTGCTGGCCCTCAGGCCACCCAAGATGTAGATGAGTTTGTTTCTTCATTGGAACAGATTTGGAGAATTTTAGCATTACATCACTTGCTAACCAATGGATCCTCTGGAGTGAATGGATGCCGTCAGAATAAGAGTCCAAACAACTGATAAAAACATTGCAATGATCCACTAGCAATCAAGCAATTCTAAGCAACATATCCATCAATAAACAGTCACTTCTGGTCAAAATTAAGTTCATAATCCATAATAACTCTTCCACCAGTGAAAGTATAAACCCCTTATCCTCTCACATCAAAATCCATTGACATATTTATTTAGAACGGTTTCAGAATATTTTTGCTTGTTAACAGTGCTTGATCTGTGCATATTTCTAGTTCAGACAAGGTGACTTTTTCCATAAAGAAAATAATATTATGGATAGAAGACCCTTATTTTAGCCAGAAACAATGGTTTGATGTTAAAACTTCGTAATGATGAATTTAGATGCAGCTTTTCACTTCGCAAGACGTTAACTGAAGGATTGGAGTTGTTTGGATTACTTGTGGATTATCTATCAGCTGTTTGGACTCTCACTCTGACGGCCCTTATTCATTGCGGAGCAAGTGATGTAATGGTAAATTTATCCAAATCTGTTCTGATAATAAAACAAACTCGCCTACATCTTGGATTCCGAATAGTTGAATAGATTGTCAGCAAAGGTTCATTTTTGTGAGAACTATTCCTTTACTAATACTGCCTTTAATGTAACTGAACTAATATTTAATAAGTAATTATGTATATTTAATATTATATGTAATATAAAATGTTATAACTACTATAACTCTTCTTTTTTATTCTTCATGGTTTATGGTTGCAGCTCATCCAGTAGAATTCCTTTCTTTTATCATATTGCTGTTGCCACCATTTAAACAAGCATTGCTATTACTTTATTTGATTAAAACCGTTATATATCTCTTTGTGTCTTTCAGCAGCCTGTGTAAGTGGAAAACAAGAACATTTTCTAGAGCCCCCTGAGTCCCCCTGGTCTCAGCAGTCTTTGGCAGAGGAGGAAACGCGGTTACCCTGTCGATTCAATGTATCGAACAGTGAGATTAAGGTGGTGCAGGTGATATGGAGTCAAAAGAATTCAAATGGAGGTGAAGAACAAATTATCACTGCTCATTTCAGTGAAGGCCAGACAGGTAATTACTAACTTTTTTCTTTGTCTTTTACTTCACAGATACCAAAACTTAAATGCTTACACATTTTTTAGAAAACCTTACATTTCTAAAACACAATTTTTTCACTAAAAACATATTTTTATTGCTGTTATTGCCATGGGTATGTTGATGCATCAGTGTGTTCACTGTATTTAAAAATGTGTTTAGTTCAAAATATGACAGTAAAAGCTTAAAAAAGAGAACATTTCATTTTAAATTGTTACTTTTGATTTCTTCGTAATAATTTACATTTATTCACAGTTTTTGAGAAATAATTGTTTGAGTCATTAAAAAAAAAAAAAAAAAAAAAAAAAAAGAATCAGTCCTGCAGGGTTTAATCAGATTTTTGGCTCTTCTATGAATCTGGTACTGTGAATATACTTGTGTACTGTACAATCAGTTCAGTTCCTGCTTTCTTTTCTGTACTCATCTTACATTCATTTACACTGAATCATTACACTGAAGCAGTTTTTATTTTCAGTTCAACTTCTGTAAAGAAACATGGAAAGAATTTATCATGCAGGAGTGCAGAATATGTTTTTCTTAATTTATTTATTTGAGAAACAAACTTAATGTTAATTTGCAAGTTTGTTTTTTTGCATCATTATTTTTTTGTGTTCTTCACAAAAATGGCCAGAAGCCAAAGCCACATTTCATTCTATTTCTTTTTACCAGAAAACCCTAAATACTCTGGGCGTGTTCGGTTTGCGACCAGCGACCCAATAAGAGACTCTGCTCTGATTATCATGGGCACACGTTCTGCAGACGAGGGCAGATACATCTGCAAAGTCGCCACCTTCCCGGCTGGAAACTTTGAGACAGAGATTTTTATCTCAGTGTGGAGTGAGTACAGTAATAATGTCTACATGAACAGCAAACTTGTCATACAAAACTCTGTGTGACTGTTCATATTTTATATATTAGCACATCACTATAAAACCACATTTGATTTTCAGCACACACTCTGGTTGACGCTGTATATGATTTTGGTCAAGAACTGCTAGCTTGGACAGAAAAAGGTTGTTTAAAACCTGCCCACAGACTGCTGTGACAGTCACTTAACTTTTGTTTTCCCACATGAAACTTTACATTCATTTACAAAACTTTTGTCATGGAAGTATTACGAGATGGGAAATGCTGCAACATAAAATAAATAAATAAATAATAAATAAATAAAACCCATGTTCTCTCCAATTTTTCCCTCTCAAGAGACTAAGAGATTTAAAATCAACAGAATTCATTGAGTTTTATGTATATGCAGTGGCTTTGCAGTAGTTAGCGAAAGGATTTAGCCCTCAGTGATGCAGGATAAGGAAAAGGACGCCTTTTAAAAAAAAAATTCCATTATAATTGTCATTTCATTCAACGTCCCATTCATATGCAGAGAAAACCCGTTAACCACAAAAGTAGCACTGATCTGATATATACAGTTATTGTTCTCAGAATAACACAAAAGCATTGTCTGCGTCAAAGGGTTTGATGATGGACGTATTAACCTGGCTTTGTTCTTTGTTACTGCAATTGTAACATGTATAATAGCGGCTGCTTTCTCCTTCAGAAGTATGATTGTGTATGAAGCAGACTGTTAGAAACAGGAAAGCAAACAGTGAAGTCCATTTCACACTTTTAAAAATGTCATAAATTAGACACTTGTGAAATATCTAATATATACACACACTTTACAAGGCAAACTTTAAGCCTTGTTTTTTGTTTTTGATTTGTACTGTACTTGATTGTAGAGTTTAAATCCTATTTATAATGTGTTTATTTGCCATTTATTATGTTTTTGTTGTTTCATTCCACAGCCAAACCCATTACCTCCCTGCAGTCATTCGACCTGGTTGAGGGCCAGTCGTTCCGTCCGGCCGCTATATGCCGTTCGGTGGCTAAGCCAATGGCAGGACTCTCCTGGGACACGGAGCTCGCGGGTCAGAGCCAGAACCGCAGCTCAGATGGTGAGGTGGCCTCTATCCAGTTTTCTCTCCACCCTCTCCGTAACATGAACGGCCAGAAGCTGGACTGTCTGGTCTGGCATCCATCGCAAAAAGGCCCAGTGAGGATTTCCAATAAGCTTGTAGTACACTGTGAGTCCTAATCTCTTATATTTATAATGAATGTATATCAGAAATGTCTGGCTCATATTTTTTGTGGTGTTTTTTTCTACTTGAATTCTTATTACTGTAAAGGGCTAGTATGCAAAAATCACTTTTACATGTTGCAGTGTTTGTACACAACCACCCTATAATGATAAAAATCTGCCCACTACTTATTTTTTAATCTGTATAAGTCATAAACAGTGTCTCAGAGGTTACTGATCACAGAATCCATAAAGTGTGACTTTACAAGCCCCGCCCATGATTGTTGACTGACACAGCTGTATTAGCAAAGGCCCCGCCCTGAGAGAGCCACACACAATCTGCCATGTTTATCTTCACCCTAGAGCATTTAAAAGCAGCATTCAAATAAGAAATGTCATATTATTACAGCTATAGAAGTTGTTCCAGAGCAGTGAGTGACTTTCTTCCTTTATTTTATTGTTTGGGTCATATTAACAGCGTAGACCTTGTGTGTGAAAGAGAATTTACTTTAGTACTCACATACATGTGACAGCTCTTTCTGATCATTTGGTTCGGATGAAATTTGAACTGAGATGGCTTTAAAACACATGATTTCAGTGCTATATACTTGATAGACAGAGACAGAGATCTGAGATACCAGCTAGAGTAACACAGCCTGTTCTGGAAAAGGGGGGGCGGGGAGCAGCAGCTCATTTGCATTTAAAGAGACATGCACAACGACAGTCTCTGCTTTCACTCAAAATAGGCATTTTCAAAATAATATAATAAATGATCTGTGGGGTATTTTGAGCTGAAACCTCACAGACACATTCTCGGGACACCTAGAGATTTATTATAGATTTTGTAAAAAGGGGCATAATAGATGCCCTATAAAGAAAAAATGTAACACTAATAAAATTAATTCTGTTCAAATCAGCATTAATTGAATTAATACATTACAATTAATATTGTCATTTATACATATAGAAGTGCTGTATTCTTAATATAACATATCCATTATAGTAGGAACAGTATTTTTTTTTTTACCTTTTCATTACACTCTAAAAGATATTTTGTAAATTTCCTACCGTACATATATCAAAACCTAATTTTTGATTAGTAATATGCATTGCTAAGAATTTCATTTGGATAATTTAAAGGCGTTTTTCTCAATATTTTGATTTTTTTTTTTTGAATCCTCAGATTCCGTTTTTTCAAATAGTTATGTCTTGGACAAATATTGTTCTATCCTAACAAACCATACATCAATGGAAAACTTGTTGATTCAGCTTTTAGCTTATGTATAAATCTCAATTTCAAAAAATTGACGTTTATGACTGGTTTTGTGGTCCAGGGTCACAAATACAACCCAGCACTGGGTAAAATATGGACATACCCAGCAAATGGGTTGTTTTGACCCAGCAGTTGGGTTACTACCAAAACAACCCACTTGCTGGGTTTGTCCATATTTTACTCAGCGCTGGGTTTTTTTTAACCCAGCAATTCTTAGAGTGTACTGAAAACTAGGGGGAGGAGGAATCATATGTCCTTAATTATCATTTATCACTTATTCAAAATATAAATTCTTATTTTGTACACTCTAAAAAAATACTGAGTTAAATACAACCATTTCTGGGTTATTTGGCATCCCAGCACTGGTTAAATAGAACACATGCTGGACTGTTATAGCGGGTTGGGTTAAATGTTTGACCCAAAATGCTGGGTTGTTTTATTTAACTCAACTATTGTTTTAAAATTACTGGATTGAAAATGGGTTGGAATTTAGAAATCACACACAGAATTACAAGAGGCAACAGTAATAATCAAAAGGTGAACATTTATCAAGCAAGAACAGCCCTGGAAAAACATAAGACAAACCAACAAAAATGTAACATTTAAAAATAACTCTGCGAACCTCAGACTGACGCCTCGCGTTTTACTCAGTGAAGGGGGTGTATAGTTTCAGCTGTCAGTGAGATTGACACAGTCACTAACCCAACGACAAGGTAACACAAAAACTACCCAAAACTGGAAAAAAAACAACCTGACAGGCTCAACCCTGTGGTTGCTTAGAAAAAAAGAGAATTTTTTAGAGTGTAGTATTCTAGTTTTAAGTAAATAGAATACAGACATTTCTTAAATTGTTTATCAAAAGTTGTCGCAAATACTTTTTATAGGACTGTGCTATAATTGATCTATAATTCATTTTGGCATTCCCTAAGAATTACTTTGTCACACTACTTGCCAGGTTATACACACAAGCTGCCAAAGTAAATTCTCTTCAAAATAATTTTAATGTTGTCATTACTGCATTATGATTGATATACTATTGCGCCACAAGTTTTAATAGCGCAACATCAAGTTTTATACGTCACTGCCTGGATGTGACTCAGAATGTTTGTGCATTTCAAATCTAAAATGCGTGGAATCGTGTAAACAATTAATGTAAAACTAAAACGCCTTTCCTGTTTGCTCAGCTTGTAAATTTAATTATGATGAAACTGTTGTTCCACCTCTTAATGTCTACATACTGTATGTAACTTCCCTCGTATGTGTTATGACATGTGGACATCTGTTTATTGTCTTAATCGATACTATGACTACATTGTTTTTCTCTGATTCATCTCTGCTTGATTAACAGTCACAATAAAGGCTTTGCTATGGTTGAGTGGAGGAAAATTTAAAGCAATTCTCTCAGAATAAAAATTCAGTCATCATTTAGTCACCTTCATGTGTTTAGACCCATTTGACCATCCTACTTCTGTGGAACTGGATGGAAACATTCTCAGGAATATCCTGGTTATTGTTTGTGGTTGCAAACAAGATTCAAAAGCACAATAGTTAAAGGTCTGAACAGCCTGAAGTTTAAAATCTTGACATCAGCCTTTACTCAAGATAATGAAAGAGTTAATGTCTGAGATTGTGCTTTTGAGTCTGAACTTTTCTATGAATCCATTCATTCGGTTCACAAAATCAATCTTAATGATTCATTCACAAATCAAACAGATCTGGTTCTATTTGCAACTCACTGACTCAATAATCTAGTGCAGCAGTTAGTATTTTACTAGAATGGAAGATTATCTGTTAAATCTGTCTGTTTCTCATTTAAATGTTTGACTTGCATATAATATGCACCATTTTATGATATTTCATGGTGCTTTTACATCATTTTTAAAGCTTGAAAGCTCCAGTCCTCATTCTATGTGACCAGTGCTATTTCAACACATCTCCTCCAAAGTCATGTGGGTTATTTTAATTGCACAAAAATTCAAACATATGCATGTCTCCTAATCCCAGTATTAGAGTTTGTACAGTGTCAACAGCAGAAAGGATCAGGTGAACTTCTTGGTCAAATGGGAAGTTCATCACAAGTTCAAAACAAGAGGCTTAAAAGTCAATTAGACACTCCTAATTGTGTGTTCATGTGTACATACAGACCCTCCGAATGCAGTGGTATCTGGCTACGAGAACAGCTGGCATGCTGATATGCAAGGAGCCGCGCTGCAGTGCAGCGGACATGGAAATCCAGAACCTCAGCAATTCAACTGGACGAGGTAAAACTGTCAGTCTCCCTGCATCTCTGAATCTGTTTGTTTGTTCATCTTCCCGTAAGCCAGACTTGTCAGTTGAATTCTGTTTCGGTTGGCTTCTCTATCAGCATGCCAGAGTAATCTCTAGGTGTGGACGGGGAAGGTTGTGGCCTAAATTCATGAGTAAATTTGTAAACTTTATTATCAGATAGATAGAATCTTAAGAAGTAATACTGACACTGAGAGGTCACTAATATGCACGACAGTTGTTTTTGCATTCATGAACAATAATTAGTCAGAGTCACACACCTATTTCTTGGCATTTTTCAGCGCGAGTGACTAAGGGGGTGTAGACATGGACATTTAGATGATCACGCAATTCCTGAGACAAACATTCTCTGGTTTTCTCCTCCTCTCCGCCTCGAGTGGGGAAACCTGTTCTCTGGCTGCTTGGTGTGAATGCAAAGTAAATGAAGTAACTGTGGCCTGGTGTCGTGTTGCAACTTGCGCGGCAAACAGACAAGAGAGCATTTTCACACGGAGGGAGAGAGCTGGGGATGAGAAAAGCCTGGCGAGGGGGAGATGAGTGGGATTATGACAGCGGTGTCGGGAGAATTTGCCTGCGTGCTATGTTATCGGATGAGTCTTTCCACTGTCCTCATGCAAATTGCGCCGTGCTGTATGAAAAACATGTGACAGATAGTTCCTGGAATAAGTTGTAGACGAAGTTCTTAATGTCTACAGGAACAATGAGTGGGTCTATTTGTGATTTTAGCAAAAGAAATAAGCTTATCAGTTTTTAAAAAAAGGGGGAAATGTTTCCACTTGGCAAAAGCTAACTTCATATCTGGCAGATGCCAGCAGAGGTAGTTTGCTTGACAACCCTCATTCTTAAGTACTATGCAGGGTAAACAAAACAAAACAACTACCTAGACTACATTAAAGGGCTAGTTTAACCAAAAATGAAAATTCTGTCATTTATTACTCACCCTTGTGTCATTCCAAACCTGTAAGACCTTCCTTCGATCATCATCTGAAGACAAATTAAGATATTTTTGATGAAATCCGAGAGCTTTCTGACCCTGCATAGACATCAATGCAACTACCACGTTCAAGGCCCAGAAAGGTAGTAAGGACATATTTAAAATAGTCCATGTGACGTCAATGGTATAACCGTAATGTTATAAAACTACAAGAATACTTTTTGTGCACAAAGAACGCAAAAAAAAAAGACTTTATTTAGCAATTTCTTTTCTTCTGTATCAGTCTTCGTTGCGTGTTCACACTGCAAAAAATTATTTTATTCCTTAGTATGTTTGTCTTGTTTTCTAGTATAAATATCTAAAAATTCCTGAATCAGGATGCATTTACTGGACAAGTAAAATGACTTAAGATATTATTTCTTGTTTTCTGAAAAAAAGAGACCCAAATTGTGTTAGTTTTTGCTTAAAACAAGCAAAAATATCTGCCAATAGGGCAAGAAAAAAAATTGTGTTTAGCCTTTATGATTATTACTTTCGTACTTTCGTATTATTTTGATTCGTACCCCACTGGCAGATATTTTTTGCCAAAATTTGAATATTTCTTTCAGAACACAAGACATAATATCTTAATTCTTAATATCTTAAGAATTCTTAGATATTTATACTAGAAAACAAGACAAAAATACTAAGGAGGAAAATAATTTTTTGCAGTGCACAAGAGTATAACGGCGTATGCATGTGATGCTGCTGACGCAGGAGCCCGGATCTGCTGCACCTTGTTTACAAGCAGAGAAAGACACACGCTGTACATAAAACAGTTTTTATAAGCATGTCTGGAGATTTGAACAGAGAGCATTTGAACCAGAATATATGTCAGAACGGCGGCTCTTGCGCATGCACCGTGGTACTCTTGTGAACATGCGGTGAAGACTGACACAGAAGAGAAGAAATTGTGCATGAAGCGTATTCTCGTAGTTTAAAAAAATTTGAACTACTGCTGTCACATGGACTATTTTAACTATGTCCTTACTACCTTTCTGGGCCTTGAACTTGTCAGTTGTGTTGCTGTCTAGGCAGGGCCAGAAAGCTCTTGGATTTCACCAAAAATATCTTAATTTGTGTTCTGAAGATGAATGAAGGAAGGACTTACAGATTTGGAATGACATGAGGGTGAGTACTTAATAAGAGAATTTTCTTTTTTGGGTGAACTATCCCTTTAAATTATCCTGATGCAGAAACAATTGAGATCTATTGCTTAAGGCACTGTATGAAATTAGTTTTAATTAGGTTGTTTTTTTTAACCAGTGCTACTCTGGCAATATGATGGACAAAAAAGTGTTTTGTTATAAATTCACTGATGAACTGAAAGTGATACATACCAGGGACATTTTTGAGCTGATATTCATGAAATAATTCATTAAAATCAATTGATATGTGCAGAATCCTACAGTACAGATTTTACTGTTTTTACAGTATAGTTAGAAAGCTTGGAGTCACTAACCACTTAAGAAATGAATACTCGTATTCAGCAAGGACACATTTTATTGGTCAAATGTTACAGTGGAGTTATAATGTTACATACTAATAAACAATGTTTCAAATAAATTCTATTCTTTTAAAATTTCTATTTATCAAAGCACCCGGAAAAAATAATAAAGGAGAAGTTCACTTCCAGAACAGAAATTTACAGATAATTTACTCACCACCTTGTCATCCATGATGTTTATGTCTTTCTTTCTTCAGTCATAAAGAAATTGTTTTTTGAGGAAAACATTTCAGGATTTCTCTCCATATAGTGGATTTCTATTGTGCCCCTGAGTTTGAACTTTCAAAATGTAATTTAAATGCAGCTTCAAAGGACTCTAAATGATCCCAGGTGAGGAAAAAGGGTCTTATCTAGTGAAACAATCGGTTGTTTTCTAAAAAAAAAATTACAATTTACATATTTTTTTTAACCTCAAATGCTTATCTTGTCTAGGTCTGTGTGAACTGTTTTTTTCCAGGTCAATACAGTTAAGGTATGTTGAAAAACTCCCATCTCATTTTACTCCTCCAACTTCAAAATCATCCTACATTGCTGTTTTACCTTAATTTGTAAAGGGCATTTGACCTTCTTTGCATGTTCACTTTGCATGTTCACACTGGGTCAGTACTTCTGCTGCCATTTAGGAGGAGAAAATTAGATGGGAGTTTTTCGACATACCCTAGTTGTCATGAACTGGAATACACAGAGTTCACACAAAGCTAGACAAGACGAGCATTTGAGGTTAAAAAGTATATAAACTGTAATTTTATTTTAGAAAATGATTGTTTTGCTAGATAAGGCCCTTCTTCCTCGGCTGGGATCATTTACACTGTGTGCAGAATTATTAGGCATGTTGATATTCTGGTCATATTTTTTTTCCAAACACATTTTACCAATTCCAAACCACATCAGTCTTAATAACTACTGTCAATTTTGTATTTAATCATTTATATGTGATATATAATTGTCCGTGAAGGCTGGAAGTGAAAAACTCCTTATATTTAGGTGTGCATAATTATTAGGCATGTTTTCCTTTACAGATAAAATGAGCCAAAAAAGATATTTAACCCAGACTGAAAAGTCCAAATTATTAAATGCCCATAAGAAGAATGCAATACTAATGCATTACAAGAATTTGCAAAGTTAAGTCTTGACCATTGGACAGCGAAATGCTTGTTGAGTCTGCATGGTCAGAAAAAACAGGTGGAGAAGAAAAGATGGATGTTAACTGCAAAAGAATTAGGAATTAAGGTGAAGAATTAGGTGTGACACCATCAGGAACCATTTCCAGTAATTTTTGGGAGTTCATTTTAGTCCATCTCTGCAAGTCAGACTTTTCAGGATAGGAGACTAAACATGAACTCCCAAAACTTACTGCCAGATTTTGGAAGATAAATTCTTGAATCAGAGGTACAAGAGGATGTGATGCTTGTCCTTCAAGAGTCACTCTCAACTCATCTGTCTATAAAGCCTATAGAAAAAAAAAAAAAAAAAAAAAAAAAACTGTCTTCATGTATTTCACAACACATCAGCTTGTTATTCTTGTAAGTCAGGAGCATTTTTTAGGATTTTTTACCAAGCAAAGTCTCTGAGAACCTGACACATTGCACTTCTGAAGACTCCAGGTAGGTTGCAGTTCTGGAAAATGGTGGCGCTGGAGAACTGGAAACGGTTCCTGATGGTGTCACACCTAATTCTTCACCTTAATTCCTAATTCTTTTGCAGTTAACATCCATCTTTTCTTCTCCACCTGTTTTTTCTGACCATGCAGACTCAACAAGCATTTCGCTGTCCAATGGTCAAGACTTAACTTTGCAAATTCTTGTAATGCATTAGTATTGCATTCTTCTTATGGGCATTTAATAATTTGGACTTTTCAGTCTGGGTTAAATATCTTTTTTGGCTCATTTTATCTGTAAAAGAAAACATGCCTAATAATTATGCACACCTAAATATAAGGAGTTTTTCACTTCCAGCCTTCACGGACAATTATATATCACATATAAATGATTAAATACAAAATTGACAGTAGTTATTAAGACTGAAGTGGTTTGGAATTGGTAAAATGTGTTTGGAAAAAAAATATGACCAGAATATCAACATGCCTAATAATTCTGCACACAGTGTAGAGCCCTTTTAAGCTGCATTTAAACTGCATTTTGGAAGTTCAAACTTGCAGGCACCATTTTAGTCCATGTTATGGAGAGAAATCTTGAAATGTTTTCCTCAAAAAAACATAATTTCTTTACATGACATGATCATCTTGGATGACAAGGTGGTGAGACAATTTTTGTTCTGGAAGTGAACTACTCCTTTAAGTCAGTATTCAGTAAATAATTAAGCATAAATCATTTGTTATGTGCTGAATCCTAAGGTAATGATTGTGTGTCTGTTTTTTAATTGTGGGATTGAATCATATTTCTTTGTTCACACAGAAAAGGTGAAGCTCTACCTGAGGGTGTGACTCTGGAAGGTGGCACGCTGCGCTTTTCCAGGCCCCTGAGCTTGACAGATCAAGGAGTTTATGTCTGCACCACCACCAATACGGTGGGATCTGGAAAAGCTGAGATTGTTGTAAATATATCAGGTGTGTATCCCACTGAAAACACTTCACCCATGTTAAAGTGCAGTGCACAGTGCTGTCATCTAGTGAAAATAATCTGCAATTGCATGTCTCATAATCAAATTAAAAGAATAGCTCATTCAAAATTAAAGATTCTGTCATCATGTACTCACCCTCATGTCGTTCAAAACCGGTATGATTTTTTTTTCCTATCTGTGGAATGTAAAAGGGGATGTTAGGTGGAATGTACACGCTGTTCTTTTCCATTAAATCATTCTCTTGAAGAACAAAAACACAACAGCACCATATAGAAGTATGTATGACTCTTATAATTGAATGTACAACAATTTCATAAGTTTTGTTGCATGTTTCTTTCAGAGTCGACTGTGGGTCAGGCATCAGTGAACTACATGATGATGATTATTCTTGCTGGTGCTGCTGCAGTGATTGTTCTTACTCTTATTATAGTGATAATTACAGTAAACCGCTACTATAAACGCAAAAATCAACAACTGGCTATAGAGCTGGATGCAAAAAAGTAAGATTTTTCTTGATTTCTGAACATTAATCATTTACACGAATGGGCTGAATGTGATAATTCCTGTACTTCATACCTGTACTTCAGTCTGTCTCTGTTTCACTCTCTTTGTAAGGGAGGAAATCAGCACTCTATCAAGACAAGCCTCATTTAGGAGAGTCAACTCAGGAAGCACAGACCACAGATACTCGGTAAATACATACATAATTCAACTTGGGGTTGACAAAATTTTAAAACGTGTTAAACAAAGTCTCTTATGTTCACCAGTGCTGCATATATTTGATGAAAAATACAGTAAAAATAATAATATTGTGAATATAGTTAGAGTTTAAAAATGTAATTTATTATTAAATGTAATTCTGTGATTGCAAAGCTGAATTTTCAGCATCATTACTCCAGTCTTCAATGTCACATGATCCTTCAGAAATCATTTTAATATGCTGATGCCCAAAACACATTTAATGAAATGTTTTATTTGAACTGCTTGTGTTATTTTGCTTTGCTTGCCTCCTGATTTGGCATTATCTAATGTATTGACATTACATACATCATTGCATTGACACTGACATACATTTTTTGCATATGGCTTAGGTATCAAATTACTCATTAGTCATTTTACTGTCTCTGTCTTCTTTTTAAAGGACGACAATAATCCTTTAAGAGTCGAAGGGACGATACGCACGAGTCTGTCCTCACTGGTTGGTGTTTTTTTTTCATGTGCCATTTTCAAAAAAAAACTCTTTTATACATTTACCAGGCTTTATACTCTGCAGTTATTTGATATGATGCACAAAATTATACGACTTCTGTTTTGTTTCATCTCTAGCACACATTAAAAACCCAAAATGCTTACTTTTACAGGATCGTCCTCGCTCCAGGGATAGTCGGTCCACGCTGGGAGGGGTGGACTCACTCGGTCGCCCTGCAATTTATAACACGTCCAGAAGAGGTCGAGACAAACTCATGGACAGAACTGAAAGAGAAGCCACTCGGTTGATGATGGAGTCTTACGAGCAGGACAGTAACGTGTCACAGGTATGAGATAAGTTTCCTGACATATATTGATGTATATTTTGATGTGTATTGCCACTTCCCATAAATAGAGCTTAAAGGGATAGTTCACCCAGAAATGACAATTCTGTCATTAAGTACTGACTCTCATGTCATTCCAAACCTGTGAGACCAACATTCATCTTCAGGACACACATTAAGATATTTTTTGATAAAATCCAAGACCCTGCATAGACAGCAACGCAACTGACACGGTCAAGACCCAGAAAGGTTATAAGGACATAGTTAAAACGGTCCATGTGACATTCTGGGCCTTAAACGTGGTAGTTGCATTGCTGTCTGTGCAGGGTCAGAAAACTGTCTGATTTCATCAGAAATATCTTAATTTGCGTTCCGAAGATGAACGAAGGTCTTACATGTTTAGAACATCATGAGTGAATAATTAATGACAGAATTTTCATTTTTGGATGAACTGTCCCTTTAGATTTGTTGAAAGTGTACACAAATTAATTTTGTGTTCTTTTTTAAGAAATGGTCAGTGAAGGTGCTTAACCTTCCTAAAGAAAATTGTTTATTCAGCTCAAGAGGTTAAAGTGATCTTAAATTAAATTATAACATGACAGTAAAAGACATTTATAATGTTAGAAATGATTTAAGTTTCTGATCTTTTGGCATTTGTATTCTTTAAAAAAGTATCATGGTTTCCACAAAAATATTATGCAGCACGTAAGTTTTCAGCATTGATAATAATCAGAATTGTTTCTTGAGCAGCAAATCAACATATTAGAATGATTTCTGAAGGATTATGTGACACTGAAGACTGGAGTAATGATGCTGAAAATTCAGCTTTGACACCACAGGAATTAAATTTGAAAATATATTAAAATATATTGAAAATACATCATTTTAATTGTAATATTTTACAATTAATATTTTCTGACATTATATGTCTTTACTATCACTTTTGATTTTTTCCAAAAAACAAAAAAATCCTGTTTTTCCTGTTTTTTCACCTTTTTGTCACCTTTTTGTTTTTTGTTTTTTGTTTTTATCATATACATGCAGCCTTTATGAGAATTACAGACTTCTTTTGACGCCAAAATCCTTTAAAATAGTAGATTAACAAAATTAATCATTTTTTCTTACAATAACTTTGGTTGAATGTTGAATTTTGAGTTTGACAAAAATAGTCAACAAGGCAAATGTGGAAAAAATGAAATGAGAAAGTACAATTAAATGGAGTTACTGTTACTACAGTAAAACTGTGGTACTTTGGTGTTATAATGTTACTCTTTTGTAAGTCACTTTGGATAAAATCATCTGCTAAATGCATACATGTAAATGTAATACATTGAGGCTAAAACAAACTAATTTGTTAATTTTATGTCAAAATGTTATTTTATCTAAATTGTCCTTTAGGTACCTTTATTTCTTTAAAAATAAAAACAGGACACCAAAGTATACCCTGATTGTATCAAGCTCTTCATAGTGTTTTACCCTGAATTCCATGCAAATACTAAAACACTTTTTATTGTTCATGATCTAATGTAGCACTTAAAGCTATAGTCATTCTGAACCAGTTAGTAATGCTAACATAGTTAACATATGCCTTATCAAATAAATGTGCATTTAAAAATGCATATAATGACCATTTACAATTTTGCTGTACAGGAAACCCAACTTCTCCCTCCTCTTCACCCCTCTTCTTATTCAATGGAACAGGCTGTTGAAATTATCCGGTCTCGGAACGGCAGCGCCATTATCCCAGCAGAGGGGAGGCCGCAGTCGGGAGGAAGCAGCAGAGGAGGCAGCAGAGGGCATAATTCGCCCTTGGTAGCCACGTACCCGACTCTTACAGATGAGGAGGAAGAAGATTCTGTTAGCCCTACGGATTCAGGAGTCCACAGAGGTTTAATGGAGCCTGACGGTTTTGAAAATGGCGGCAGCGAGACGGCGAGTTCTCAGATATCTGAGGCGCTATCCAGTCATTTTGAGCGCACTAACGGCACGCTGCGGCCCAAGTCGAAACCCAACAACATCCTGCTCCCGGCCAACACACTTTTCCTCACGCCGCATAGCCCGACCATCCACAAAGCTCAGATCGTTTAGAGTGTTTGTTTGGCAACGTCTTTAAGCCATATAAGCACAGTTGATTTTACAACAGATGGATGTGTTTCTCTGTAATCTCACTCTCCACACATAAATGGATCTTTTGTTTGAGCTTTTATATGAATACTTTCTCAAGGTGGCAAAACCATGGACCGAATGGCCACCATCTAAACTCAAACCTGCAAAACAATACCAGCATTACTCAAACAGTCCCTCAAGTAATTGCATAATCCACAGTGTATTCTGGAACTGGGACGCTTGAGTATTATGGGTCACGACATGTGTTTCAAATACAGATTAACTGGAAACAGTGAGTTGAGCTCCTCTGTGTGACCAGAAAATGGATTTAAGATTTTTTTTTTTTTTTTTTTTTTTTTTACCTAAGGCTTCACTTGAATTACTGTTGAGGGAGAAAATACTACATGAACTGTATTTCCGGTCAGTTAATCCTTCACTGTGACTTTTTGACCTTGATGTCTTGATGTACTCCAGATATGTACAAACGGTGTTTTGACATAATTTTTGAATATATATGTGTGTATTGTGCATTTTGACTGCATGAATAGTATTATGAAGTATTGCATTACCATGTTTTGAAAATGGCTCCTGCGTGTTCACAGAATGTCAATGTCACTGTAGGAGTGACATTGTCATTGTTTACAGCATTTATACTTCATTATGTACTAGCGCTTCAGATGTATTTAGTTTTAATAAGCGGCTAGTGTTACCGCAAGCTCCTGCGATACTTCTGTGACCTTTCTGTCTAACCAAATATAAAGCCATGGGTCCTGATGGTAACTTTGGTGTATTCAGTTCACTGCAGTTTATGGGGGTTATTAAACCAGCCCTAACTGCTGCATGTATCCATGTGAGATTAATTTCAGAAAACACAATGTTGAATCAGGACATTTTGCTCAGTGCTTTTCAGCCTAAATCAGAACAGCACAATCTGAGGTGTGATAATTATGTGCCGTGTTAAACATAATTATCACCACATGGTATTAGTCACCACAGTTTAAAAAGAAAGAGAGAAAGAATGCATGAATAGAAAATAATATAATTTATTATTTCCCATTTCCAATGCTAACAATGCCTTACGAAAATTAACCTTGGTTTTACTACACAATAAAACCAAAATAACATGATTACCACAAATTAACCATAGTTTAACCATGGTATTTGTAGTAAAACTATGGTTATACAAATGGTAATCAGTGTGCCAAACCATGGTTACTACACGTTTACTATATTAAGACCATGGTTAATTTTCGTAAGGGATAAGATCAATAACACTTGTATCAACAATGGTATCTTAGTGTAAGCTATTACTTCAGTACATTTATTACCATGGACCACTAAACCAGTCTTAAGTAGCTCGGGTATATTTCTAGCAGTAGCCAAAAATACATTGTATGGGTCAAAATCTCATACAAAACAGTTCAAAATTTAGAGTTAGTAAGACTTGTTTTTTGAAAGAAATTAATAGTTTTATTCATTAAGCGTGCATTAAATTGATCAAAAGTGACAGTAAATACATCTGTAATGTTAAAAAAATGAGAATTTCAAATAAACACTGTTCTTTTGTTATTATTCAGAGAATCCACAAAAAATTTATCACAGCGTCCACAAAAATATTATGCAGCACAACTGTTCCAAAATTGATAATAATAAGAAATGTTAAATTATTTAGTTAGTTATTTAGTTAGGTATATTTGTACCAATAGCCAAAAATACATTGTATGGGTCAAAACTATCGATTTTTCTTTTATGCCAAAAATCATTAGGATATTAAGTAAAGATCATGTTCCATGAAAATATATATCAAAACCTAATTTTGTATTAGTAATATGTATTGCTAAGAACTTCGATTGGACAGCTTTAAGATTTAGATCTTTTGCACCCTCAGATTCCAGATTTTTAAATATTGTTGTATACTAACAAGCCATACATCAATGGAAAGCTTATTATGCTTATTATGTATACATTTCAATTCACCCTTATAACTGGTTTTGTGATCCAGGGTCACATTTGTGTAAATTGCCCCCCACAGCGCTTGGCTATTAGTGCAGGAAACATAATTTATTAATAATTTTAGGAACGTTTGTTGTGACTTTTATTTTGAATTTAAACCTGCCTTTTAGGTCTTTTGAGTCCACTGTTGTTATGCATAGAATTGCGTTGCAATGAAACGTACTGAAACTGCCTCTAAATGTCGACGAAAATGATAGAAACGGTTGACAGCTTGGAAATGGCAATTATTTTTGTATTCAAATAGTTTTGCTAGCAGGTTTTCTTACAAAAAGGAACAAAAAATAAATAGTAAATTTAAATAAATATCTTTTGCAAGTGGAAAACATGCTGTAGACAAAGTCTTTGATTAACTCTGGGCTAGTACATAGTTTATTGTTTTTAATAATAAAATTG
The DNA here is from genome assembly GCF_022985175.1 of Labeo rohita. Lineage (NCBI taxonomy): Eukaryota > Metazoa > Chordata > Actinopteri > Cypriniformes > Cyprinidae > Labeo > Labeo rohita. The sequence goes on from NC_066875.1 coordinate 40,005,485, forward strand.
TAAATAATCACAAAGCGCTCAGAATGGGACTTTTATTTCGTCAAAAGGCGTACCGCCGTCCATTTTGTTGACTGCTCACCATGGCGAGCTTCACACATCGCTGCTTTTAATTCTAGGCACATTCGCTGAGGAATTTACCACCCATCCTCTTTTCTCCTTCACCGGTGTCGACGCTCTTCTTCATTTATTTTAACTTCCTTAACCGTACAGTTTTGTTCAAAAGCTTTGTATATTGTGTAAATATACAAGTGTGCATTCGTTTTCCCTGATAATATGGATTAATTTGTCGATGTCTGCTGAAATTGCCTGGACATAATTGTTCCACCTGACCATGCAGAATATCCCGGCGATAACAACACACTGCAAGGATTAGTGTAGGTTTATATAGACCGCTGCATTTTTTTTGTTAGATTATATTTTTATACAGGAATCGCTTTATTAATTTTGGAAGGTTTTATTCCAAGAAAAGGGAAGAGGGAAGAAAAGAAAGAAGAAGGAAATCCTCAAACAGAGGTACAGTGTACTGAATGAATGTAACCAGCTCATGTGTCATTCATGGCATTTTTGCGGTTACATTTACGGAATGTGTTTTGTCGTCGGCATTTACACCCTTACGACCCTGGATTTAATTTAATATAATGTTAAATTAAATGTATACTAATATCTATACGTAACAGGTAAATGTAATCTCTGTATTCATATTGGTGACATGCATTTAAAAAGTACAAAATAAATGTTTATACAGTTTTCTATAATTATTTATATTCTACAGTTATTTTAATGAAAGTATGTCCACTTTTAATATCAAATTGGATTTTTGCATATTGATACCAGACAGTTTTTTGTCCTTCAAATAAATAAATAATATTTTCCAACAATAGCTTATTTATTTAAATAAGTATTATGTAAAATTACTCATACCACTTATCATCATCTTACCAATGTGGTTTTATTTTAGTATGAATTAGCTTTTTCGATGTGTTTTTTAATAACTTAATAGATCCAGAGGAAAGTAGTGTAAAGTCACTGACCCATATAAAGGAATGGGGAAAAAAAAAAATTGCAGAATGTGCAGTGGGTGCAAATGTCCCGTGAAATCTCACTCCTGGAAAGCACCTTCAGACCACAGTTCACATGTCACAGCTTTAGGATTAACAAAGTTGTAAGCTATTTATAGTGGGATGTTTACGGTTAATTTTTTACTCTTTTGGCATGGCTGTATTGATTCTAGTTTTATCACATTAAACAGTGTTTGGGGAGTATTGATTTGTCCAAATATGTGTTCAGTAGACCTCATTAGAATGTAAATGTGTAATGGAAGGTAACCGAACATCAGACCTTAAATGTTTCTGACTTGGGCTGTGTCATGTTCATCCCTGCACAGTCACAGACACGTGTGAGCTGCAGCCTTCTAGAGTTTCATTGGACAAGAGGGGCTCTCACTTTTACCTCAGCACTTAAGCCCGTCTGACCTAATAGCCTAGTGGTCAGTAGATCATATCACATTTTATGTGATAGACCACATTATTGGCAGCAATTTTGAGATTATGGCCCAAAATAAAACAGTGGTTACACTACAAGTCAAAGGATTTTGAACAGTAAGATTTTTAATGTTTCTTTTTTTTTAAAAGAAGTGTCTCCTGCTCACCAAGCCTGCATTTTTACAGCAATAATATTTGAAATATATTTATATTTATATATAAAATATTGAAATATTTTATACTATTTTAAATAAATGCTTTCTATCTGAATATATTTTAAAAATGTAATTTATTTCTGTAATTTCAAAGCTGACTTTTTAGCATCATTACTATAGTCACCTTTAGAAATCATTCTAATATTCTGATTTGCTGCTCAAAAATATTAATTATTATTGTTGTTGACTAAAATTTTTCTCAGGTTTCTTTGATGAATAGAAAGTTCAGAAGAACAGCATTTATCTAAAATAGAAATCTTTTGTAACATTATAAATGTCTTAATCATTACTTTTGAACAATTTAAAGCAAATAAATAAAAAAGGCTAAAAACTGAGTGTATAATGTTACAAAAGCTTCTTTAATTCAGGTAAATGCTGATCTTTGGATCTTTCTATTCATCAAAGAATTCTGAAAAAAATGTACTTAACTGTTTTAAATATTGATAATAATAATAAATGTTATGTAATAATGTAATAATAAATGTTATCAGCATATTAGCATGATTTCTGAAGCGTCATATGGCACTAAAGTCTGCAGTAATGATGCTGAAAATGTAGCTTTGATCACAGGAATAAATTACATTTTTAAATATATTCAAATTGAAAGCAGTTATTTTAAATAGTAAAAATATTTCACAATATTACTGCTTTTGCTGTATTTTGGATCAAATAAATGCTGGCTGGGTGAGCAGAAGAGACTTCTTTAAAAACATTAAAAAGCTTTGACTGGTAATGTATATAATTAATTGGAATAATAATAATTTTTTTCATGGTTTTGAAATAAGTCTCTTATGCTCACCCTGTTTTTGTGGAAACCATGATACATCTTTTAAGGATTATTTGATTAACTAAACAAAACAGCGTTTATTTAAAATATAAATATTTGTAACATTATAAATGTTTATATACATACTGTATATATATATATATATATATATATATATATATATATAATTTATTTTGTTGATATTGTGGTATTCATAAATAATTTGAGGAATTTAGAAAGTTTGAAAATTTCCCATCGACATAATGATGTCATTGCAATATTTGCATACTGAATTGTGATTGGTCGTCTTTTTTTGCATGTATTTGCATTCTTAAATGCAGTTGGGTGTTTGCTCTTTTAGTCTAGAAAATAATAATGTCAATTTAACTTAAAGTCTGTTATTCTGAGATTTGTGAACACGATTTATTTGCTTTATGTTATACTCATATAATAATATGCCATGATTCATTTATTTAATAATGATGCCACTGTTGTGTCAACAGTCATGTCCTTCAGGAGGGGTGTTGTCAGGCAGAGTAAGTTCAGGCATGTGTTCGCCCAAGCTTGGAAGGCTGAGCATTGCCTCGATGATGTCAGAGTATCACGCGTGACATGGGACGGTCCGCTGTGCGCTGCCAATCCGAAGTTCATTGCTGTTGTCATTGAGGCCGGAGGAGGCGGAGCCTTTCTTGTGTTGCCGCTCGCCAAGGTTGGCATGCCTTCCTTCAGTAATAACCCATAACAACGCCTTGAATATGCCCTAGGGATTTACAGTTGGTATCTTAGATATTTACATTAGTTTGCATAATCAAATTAGTTCTGCTCACATAGTTTCTGTGTCTCTTACCACTAGAGTGGTCGAGTGGACCAGAACACCCCGACCGTGTGCGGTCACGCCGCTCCGGTGCTGGATGTGCAGTGGTGCCCACATGATGACAATGTTATTGCCAGTGCCTCAGAGGACTGCACTGTCAAGGTTTGTTTCATTCCCTTCAACAAAACCCACACCTCATGTACTGTCTTATGAAGATTTGTTGCGTGAAAATAGCATCCCTGGGGCATCTTATTTTTTAAAATATTTGATAATAATTAATCTTAATTATTTGATAAACAAAAATACAGTAATGATATATGAAATATTTGCACAATCTAAAATAACTGTTCTATTTTAATATATTTTAAATAATTATTGTAATTGTATATTGTAACTAATTTCTGTGATTTCAGCAGCCATTGCTGTAGTCTTCAGTGTCACATGATCCTTCATAAATATTTCTAATATGCTGATTTGGTGCTCAGGTTGAATTAATTATTATTAGTGCTCTCTTATTACTATTAATTACTATTAATGAATAATACATTTGTTTAGGATTCTTCGATTAATAAAAAGTTTAAATGAACAACATTTATTTAAAAAAGAAGTCACGTTTACTTAAGGCTTTTATGTATAATGCATTATAAGAGTAATTTTATAGGGGTCATCGTATGCCCATTTTCCACAAGTTGATATGATTCTTTAGGGTCTTAATGAAAAGTCTCTAATATACTTTGGTTAAAAATTCTCAATGGTTGTGTAAAACAACACCCTTTTTACTTTGCCAAAATCAGCTCCGCAAAAATCACCCTGTTCTAGTCGAGGCTGCTTTAAATGTTAATGAGCTCTGCTCACCCCACCTCTCTCTCTTCTTCTCTCTGTGGAGTGACGAGCCTGTTTACTTTAGCCACTAAACTTGCTAACTAGCATTATTTGGAAAGGTGATCACAAAGATTCATAAGAAAACCCCTTATACTCAAGTATCTAAAACTGCAGACCGGAGATCTCCAAAATGGGGCGGGAACTCTAAAAATGGGCAGAACCTCCAAAATGAGGCGGGGTCTCGTCGCGCAAAGACTTTCCCCATTGGCTCTGGCTTCAACCTATTGTTACTGACTTACATTTAAAACTAAATAAAATTAAACTTTATAAAATAAAAAGTTTGTAGTTGATCTCAAATAAAATAAACCAAGCCCCAAAGCTTGTGGCCAGTGGTTAATGATATAAACGGGAATCACCTACGAGCTCTCCTGCGAGCTGTCCCAGTGAAGCAGGGGAAAGGTTTTACTGTTTTAAGCAACGGGGGCGTTCTTGAAATTCGCAGGGTAGGAAGTGGTGACGCTGGATGTAACTAAAAAGCTCCAATTTTCCGGTGAGCTCCAGTTGAGGAGTTACAGAACGGCCCGACGATTTCATAGCGCATATTAACTGTTTATCTGCCACGCTATTCAGCGCCAATCCTGCCGTGCAGTCAATTTCACTGGTTAAGGTTAGGGTAAGGTGTGGGGTAGGTTTAGGGGTCAGCATTTGTGTAGCATAGTGTAGGTAATCAACACTGCCTATTTTGGAGTTCCCGCCCCCATTTGGAGATCTCCAAGCTGCAGTTATATACCCCTCCTTATACTCACTTCTGCTGTAAGTGAAGCTGGATGACGACTGATTTGCGCAAACATAGACGCATTTATGTAGATCAGGAGGCGCATTCCATTCACAAACAAACGTAATCCACTGCATCTTCAGCGGCTCAGATGTCAGGAGTAAATGACGACCACTACGTTCATTATTACATCCAGCAACCCCATTCGCTCAATCAGAGATATTCTTGTCTAATTTACATGCCTGCTCCGGCATCGAAACAATGGAGGTCGGACTGTTACAGCTGATTTAGGCGGGTCTGAGGTAAGACGCTCGTGTCAATCAACTATTGTAGAAGCGGCCTCTGTCTGAGAATGGCTCGATTTGAAAAAGGGGAAATTAATTTTACAGATTAATTAAAAACCACTGCATGGATTTTTATCATTACAGGGTAGATGTACACACACTGCCAACACACATCAATGTTCAAACCACATGTAAAAGTGAACTTTGCATCCGATGACCCATTTAATGCATTAATTATGTCTTGTAATTCACCTTTAAATGCACTGTACAATCTCATGAACAATTGTAACTACAGTTGTTACATTATAATACTTATAAATTCATTGTTAAAATATGCAATTTAAATTTGGCTATAGTTATTTACGACAAGGAATAATGTAGTACAACGCACATTATGAATAATTCTAATGCATTATACCCTTTAATAACCCTTTATAGTTCATTATACAGAAATGCTTTAAGTGTTACTGATCATTTTAATGCATCCTTGATGAATAAAAGTATGAATTTATTAATTTCTAGATTTTTTTAAAATCTTGCCCCAGATTTTTTTTAAATGGTAGTGTAGTTTCCACAAAAATATGAAGCAGGCCAACTGTTTTCAACATTGATAATAATAAGAAATGTTTTCTGATCAGCATAATAGAAAGATTTCTGAAGGACCATGTGACACTAAAGATTAACTATTTTTGCATAACAGATTTGGCAGATTCCTGACGGAGGTCTTACATCCCCCATGTCTGAAGCTGTTGTGACTCTCGAGGGCCACAGTAAAAGAGTAGGCATCCTGGCCTGGCACCCTTCTGCTCTCAATATCCTGTTGACTGCAGGTAAGCTCTTCCTTTGTGTATATATACTTTGCCGGCTCACGGTGCTTGGATTAAGTCTGTTCTGGCACGCTCTATTTTTGGCGTGTGTTCTAATTCTAGTGTCTTAAAACATTTACCAAGCCCTAATTTTGGAAGTTGGACTTGCTTCGTGCCCCTTCAAAGTAATGAAAAGACAATAGAGCTCAGTCGATTAAAAATAAATCTGCTACACATCTACATGTAAAGAAGTAACATAAATCTCTTGTCTAAACTAAACTGCTTGATGCACATATTGATTTAAAGGCTTCTGCACAACGAGCCAAAGAAAGGTGGCTTTGGATTTGATTTGCATTGGCATGGAAATATCTGAGATGCAAATCTTAGTTCTTAAACTAGTAAGATGTGTTTTTTTGCTAAACCCTCCGACTGTCTTTCACCTTGTTTACCCGTGTTCTAGGATGTGATAATGTCCTGTGTGTATGGGATGTGGGCACCGGGGAGCTGGTGTACCAGCTGAGTGACGCCCATCCAGATCTGATATACAGCGTGAGCTGGAACCGTGAAGGCAGCATCCTGTGCACCACGTGTAAAGACAAAGCCTTACGAGTCATTGATCCCAGGCGTGGAACAGTCCTTAAGGTCAGCCTGTTCACTTCTGTGTCATAAAGTTGTGAGGAAATGCACACACAGATACATTTACAAATTTGGGGTTGGATTTTTAAAATGGTTTGGAAAGAAGTCTCTCATGCTCATCAAGGCTATATTTATTTGATTTATGTAAAAAGCAGTAAAACTGTGAAATATTATTTCTATTAAAAAAAAAATGTTTTCTATTATAATATAATTTAAAATGTAATTTATTCAAATGTAATTTATTCAAAGCTGAATTTTCAGCATCATTACTCTAGTCTTCAGTGCTCGTTTTTACCTTTGTAATGGCATTTTTCTAACTTTATTGAAAGTATGTCATCTTTAAAGTCAAATAAAAAAAACAACAAATTTAAATCAAATTTAAAATGTCTAATTAAAACAACAGAATAAGAATAAGTTCCCAAACAAATTAAATCAGTATTAACAAAATTAATTTGTACTACAGAGTTGGCACAGAAGAACACAAAAGTGTGTTGTATGTATATTTTCATATGTTTAATGAAGCTCATAGGTGGACTGAGTGCAATCAAATTCATAAATTAATGTTGAGGTTAATGTTTTAAATATAAATATGAATATAGAACTGATTTCAATACTGAATCATTCATTCATTTGATTTATTCGAACGGATGATTCATTTAGGAATAAAGCAAGTGACTGTCTTTATGAATGTGAAATTGAATCACTGACTCACTAGATTCATTTAAAAATGCATGTTCATTCATAAACAAAGCACTGCTGTGTTTGAATGAAGATGCGCAGCGGCTCGGTTGTGACTTGTTTCAAACTATTTTTGACAACGAAATAGATCAAAATCAGGCAGCAGTGTTATAGTCAGACAATTTAAGTCACTTAATATTAACTTCGTTTAATTAACTGTTGTATTAAATCAATGTCTCATTTACAAACTCCCTTCAAAATCATTAAAAGCTGTCACTCATCTTCGTTCATCACAAAGTTCCATTATAATTAACGAAGCTCCCTACACTGCACAATGAATCTCTTATTTACATTCTCTCTACACTTTATGAAAGGATTCGTCAGATATGCCAGTGATACATTACTCAGTGTTGCAAAAACACGTAGAAACCTTTGAAGCTCCCCTCCACCCAAACACAAATATGCAGATCTAGTCATTCACACTGGTGCTCCTAAATATTTTTCATAGTCGCACGCAGTAGTTTTCAGTCACGCTGTAGAACACTGATTTATTTGAAATAGAAAACTTTTGCAACATTCTAAATGTCTTTACTGTCACTAAAAATCAATGTAATGCATCGTTGCTGAATAAACAGATTAATTTCTTTCAAAAGAAAAATTGTACTGTCCCCAAACTTTTGAACGGTGGTGTAGGTACAGCAGATTTTAATGTGGTAGTTAGAATATTCCTAATAGGCCAATATGATGCAGGTGTACAATGTAAACATGGACATTAAGTGCACCTGAAGACTAATAGGATTATTCTAAGAATGTTTATAGAGCGGCCGGACAGCTGTTGGAATGAATCCGCTCTTTAATCTGAATGTTTCTGCTGTTAGTGATCTCATGAGTCTACATGAGGGCAGCAGCTGTTTTGTTCCAGGTGGGACGTGTCCACGATAAGCTTTTAGCATATGTGATGGTCCAGTGGATTTAGCTGAGCAGAAATCTATCATAATAGAACATGATCTTAATAATTAATTGTTTTAATCATTTAAAAGCATTCATATTGATTGGAAGATTAGTATTACATAACCACTTGTCTGCCACATGCACTTCTGTTTGAGATATGACAGACTTGTTGAATTATGTATGAATACACATAAGACGTTTCCAGTGTTTTCAGTGATTTTTTTTTTTTTTTGTTGTTGTTGATGTTGTTTGAAAATGTGACACTCAGGTGCGGGAGAAGGCTCATGAGGGCACTAGGCCGATGAGGGCCGTGTTTCTGGCTGATGGGAAAATCCTGACAACCGGCTTCAGTCGCATGAGTGAGAGACAGCTTGCCCTCTGGGACACGGTAAGAGCATTTTGTAGAGGAGAATCATTGATCCTTTTTTGTTTGGTCAGCAAGAACTATCCTTTAGCGCCTGAGGTGAAGCAGTAAATTGTTAAAGGATCAGTTCACTTCCAGAATGAAAATTTCCTGATAATGTACTCACCCCCATGTCATCCAGGATGTTCATGTCTTTCTTTCTTCAGTCGAAAAGAAATGTAGTTTTTTGAGGAAAACATTCTAGGATTTTTCTCCATATAGTGAACTTCAATTTCATTGCAGCTTCAAATGGCTCTACATGATCCCAGCCAAGGAATAAGCGTCTTATCTAGCGAAATGATCTGCCTTTCTAGGAAAAATACTAATTTATATACTTTTTAACCACAAATGCTTGTTTTGCATTATGTAATCACTCACATGTGACGGAGGTGGAAGTACTGACCCAGTGTTTACAAAGCAAACGTCAAATGCCCTTTACAAAAAAAGGGTTAAACAACAATGTCAGACGAGTTTGAAGTTGGAGAAGAAAATAAGAGTTTTTCACCCTACCCTACCTTTTTTAACCGAAGTACACGGACAAAATACAAACCGCATGTGACTTTCCAACATAATTATACAATTTGTGAAGACGTGTATGTGCATCACAGAGCTAGCACGAGACTAGCATTTGTGGTTTAACATAATAGAAATATTTATTTTTTTAAGAAAATTACCAATCGTTTTGCTAGATAAGACTCTTATTTCTCAGCTGGGGTCATGTAGAGCCCTTTGAAGCTGTATTCTAACTGCAGTTTGGACTTTCAACCCATTGGCTCCCATTGAAGCCCACTATATGGGGAAAAATCCTGGAATGTTGTCCTCAAAAACCTTAAACCTTTTACTGTCCCATTTTTGAACATAAATGTGAAAATGCACTATTCTAACTTAAATTTTTATAATTCATGAATGAAAACATTTAGTAATCTGATTTTAATGTACATTTTCAGTGGTAATGCAATGTCTGATTTTAAAATGGTTTTCAAAGGATGAATTTTGAGATTTTAAGTTTTCAACTGATATGTAATTTCTTATGATATCTAAAGCGTGATAGGGAAAAAGGCAACAAAGAAAGTATTTTTGTGACAAATCTAATTTAATGATGTAGATTTTATGACGTGCACTCTTGTCATAAATTAATCTATTACTTTTCCTACATAATTTGTAACACAAAACAATGGTAAAATATCTATTTAGGAGTCGTAGACCTTATATAGTTTGTCATGATTAGATTAGGATTTATTTGTAATATGGTGAAGTAAATGTAGGCGTCCTGTATACAGGACGGTGACAGGGGGGTAATTTAATTTTGACTGAAGAAAGAAAGACATAAACATCTTGGATGACATAGGGGTGAGTAAATTATCAGGAAAGTTTCATTCCGTAAGTAAACTTCTCCTTTAAAAGAAACTTGATTGATCTTCCTAGTATTTGCTTTATGGGAAATTCCCATAAAATAATAACACACTGCTACTCACAAGTGTGTGATCAGTAAGACTTTCCTTAAAATTAATTAATACTTTTATTCAGCAAGGACATCAATTAAATTGATCAAAAGTAACCATAAAGGTATCTACAGTCCACCATGCCTATTCAAACAGTGTTCTGATGAGGGGGTTAAAAAAACAGCAAAGAAAGTAGCTCATTACTTCTAAATTATGATGTTTTAATGTAAAAATAACATTTATAAGGGGACCCCAGAGAACAGTACACAATAATGACCCTTGTAAACTTGAGAAGACCGAAGTAAGACTTCAACTTTCAGGCAAAGTTCTGTCTTGCATTTTCTAGTTTTTATTTTGTGGAAGTGCAAACATTTGCTCAAACTCGGTTCAGTTTAGTAGCTTTGAGACACGCGTATAATCAGGCGCTCACAAATGATCTTACTTAACATAAAATTATCAAAATAGATAATCAGTCAATTAATCAGTTGAGCTTTCTAATACAGTTCTATCAGATGTTGCCTGTCTGGTTCAGTTATTCACCATGGAATATTATGTTTTGATAACCCAGTCTGTATTTGAATGTCTTTGTCCTTCTTTATATTTCAGAAAGATCTTTCTGAGCCAATGGTTACTCAGGAAATGGACACCAGTAACGGAGTTCTGCTTCCGTTCTACGACCCAGACACCAACATGGTTTACTTGTGCGGAAAGGTAGGATTACCCAGCTTTACCCAGTCACCTTTAACTGCTGCACGACAGGTATCTCCAGCAGCTCTAACAGGGATATAAACTTACACAGAAACATGCTGTTTACAGAAAACCTGTCTGGGACAATCACTGTCTGTGGGAGTTTTCCATATTTACATACTGTAAACAGAAATACACCACCATTTAAAAGTTTGGAGTCAGAAAGATTTTTGTTAAAAAAGTCTCTTTTAAACAGAAGTCTCTTGTGCTCACCGAGGCTCTGTTTATTTGATCAAAATACAGTGAAAAAAGTGAAATATTATTAAAATGTGAAGTAACTGTTTTCTGTTGTAATATATTTTAAAATAAAATATATTCCTGTGATGTTGCGGCTGAATTTTTAGCAAAACATTCAACATTTCTTATTATTATCAGTATTAAAACAGTTGTGCTGCATAATATTTTTGTGGACACTGTGATACATTTTTTCCGGATTCTTTGAATAATAGCAAAAGATCAGCATTTATTTGAAATTCACATTTTTTTTACAGTACAAATGTATTTACTGTCACTTTTGATCAATTTAATGCATCCTTAATGAATACAATTATTTTCTTTTAAAAAACAAGTCATACTAACCCTAAATAATTTAACATTTCTTGTTATTATCAGTATTGAAACAGTTGTGCTGCATAATATTTTTGTGGACACTGTGATACATTTTTTTACGGATTCTTTGATTAATAACAAAAGAACAGTGTTTATTTGAAATTCACATTTTGTAACATTACGAATGTATTTACTGTCACTTCTGATCAATTTAATTTCTTTTAAATAACAAGTCTTACTAACCCTAAATTTAACATTTCTTCTTATTATCGATATTAAAACAGTTGTGCTGCATAATATTTTTGTGGACACTGTGATACATTTTTCCCAGATTCTTTGATTAATAACAAAAGAACAGTATTTATTTGAAATTCACATTTTTTGTAACATTACAAATGTATTTACTGTCACTTCTGATCAATTTAATGCATCCCTAATGAATTAAATTATTTGCTTTTAAAAAACAAGTCTTACTAACTAAATAATTTAACTTTTCTTATTATTATCAATATTGAAACAGTTGTGCTGCATAATATTTTTGTGGACACTGTGATACATTTTTCCCTGATTCTTTGAATAATAACAAAAGAACAGTGTTCATTTGAAATTCTCATTTTTTAACATTACAGATGTATTTACTGATTATCGTCTTCTAAGTTGTCCAAATTAAGTTCTTAGCAATGCATATTACTAATAATTAAGTCTTGATATATTTGTGGTAGAAAATTTACAGAATATCTTCATGGAACGTGATCTTTACTTAATATCCTAATGATTTTTGGCATAAAAGAAAAATCGATAGTTTTGACCCATACAATGTATTTTTGGCTATTGGTACAAATATACCTAACTAAATAACTAACTAAATAATTTAACATTTCTTATTACATTACAAATGTATTTACTGTCACTTCTGATCAATTTAATGCATCCCTAATGAATTAAATTATTTGCTTTTAAAAAACAAGTCTTACTAACTAAATAATTTAACATTTCTTATTATTATCAATATTGAAACAGTTGTGCTGCATAATATTTTTGTGGACGCTGAGATAAATTTTTCCTGGATTCTTTGAATAATAACAAAAGAACAGTGTTTATTTGAAATTCTCATTTTTTTAACATTACAGATGTATTTACTGTCACTTTTGATCAATTTAATGCACGCTTAATGAATAAAACTATTCATTTCTTTCAAAAAACAAGTCTTACTAACTCTAAATTTTGAACTGTTTTGTATGAGATGTTGCATATGTAACAATGAAGTGGTGGTGAATGGCACAGTGATGTTATCGGATGTAAATAGCATGGTACTTTGATGCATACCATAGTACTTGTTTCTCAGAGGCACGTGTAATAAAAGCAGAACCTGTAGTTGATCAAACCCAGTGTTGTCAGTGAGCTGTAACATGGCTGCCTATCACTCTCTTTCACAGGGGGATTGTACTATTCGTTACTTTGAGGTGACAGATGAGTCACCGTATGTTCATTTCCTGAGTCTGTACAGCAGTAAGGAGCCCCAGAGAGGTGCTGGTTTCCTAAGCAAACGAGGAGTAGACGTCAACAAGTGTGAAATAGCAAGGTGTGAACTGAACTACCGTGTTACTCTAAGATGATGCAGTCATATTTGTCATTGTTCGATTTTGTGATTCCTTCCATTTAATCCCATTTGGGTGTGGATTTGATTGCATTTCATTTGCCCTAATGAATGCCCTGAAAACATGCGAGTGGCGACTCCATGTTCAGACTTTTGCTTAGTGCAAAAAGTTGTTTGTTCTGTTTGATAGGATATTTGGCCGAAGTGTTTGACTAAGAAATACAAAACTGAGCAAATGGGAAGTTAAAGAATAATTCACGAAAACAGAAAATGAAATTGTTTTCTCACCCGCATGTGATTCTATTCTTTCTTCCATGGAACACACCAAAAAAAAAAAAAAAAATACCGAAGCATATTCACTTTGCGACATACAGTGAAACCAGTGTTTATTTAGACACCGTCATGTTGACAGAAAGGAGTGAACAAACCATGGTCAGGTCAAAGTGTCAAATCTAATTTTTGGTTGCAAATTTTTTGCAATTTTACTGGTAGTCCACTGTATGAAGAATGTTTGGGTATAATATGTCACTGTTTATTTTATTATCCCCACTTACATATAACTGGTGTCTGAATCATTTTTGGTTTGACTGTACATACAGTATACTACTTTTTAAAAGTAGTTGTTTTTGTGTTTTTTTAGATTTTTTAATGTTATTGAAAAAAGGCCCACCTAGAAAGCAAATGCTATAAAACATTAATTCTCTGACATTAATTACAATTTAAAATAACAGTTTTCTATTTTTAAAATGTTATTGATCCTTAAAAAATCATTCTAACATTTGCTCAAGAATAATTTTTTATTCATTATATGATATATTATAGTTTTTAATACAAAGTTCAAAAGAACAGCATCTTTTTTAAATAAAAATAGCAACGACATTTTAATGGTTTTTACTGTTACTTTTTGATTAAATTAATGCATGCTTGCTAAAGCATCTATTTCTTTCCAAAACAATAAAAAATCTTACAGACCCAACACTTGTGAACAGTAGTGTATACTTTGTGCAAATATTGTCTTTCATACAACATGTATCGACAAGATGCTTTCAAGCTTTAAAAATGACTAAAACAACCATAAAAATAGTTTATACCACTTATGCAATATAACTCCAAATGTTCTGATGGCGTACGATAGCTTTGTGTAAGTAGGAAGCTGAAATAAGCATTATTTGCTAAGAATCTCCTTTCATTTTCTTTTTTGAGCGACAAGTCCTGATTAGTTCACACCTGCACTGATTCTTAAATGGCATCTCTCCAGTTCTTGCATTTATCTCCATTATTCTTCATCTTATTTCATCAGGTTCTACAAACTGCACGAGAGGAAGGTTGAGCCCATTTCTATGACTGTGCCGCGGAAGGTAAGTTCAGTCTGCACATCAGAGCGACCACTCGTTTTAAATTTTGCATGTTTAAGCGAGTCAGAAAGTAAAGTTACTAAGTAACTTCTGACTGCTAAACGTTTAGTCATTCCATTTTGTCATTTACAAGACCTTTGATTCTAAAAGAAGTGTTGAATGTCTGTTTGAAATGTGTTGAAAAGCTAGGCTGAGACAGGAAGTTCGCTGAAAATGATCATACTCTAAATGCTGTCATGCTTGGGTGTTCTCTCATTGTAAGGCAGCTATCAGCCTTCAGCTTGTTCCAAAAAAATGTTTAAATGGTGATCATATGCTCATATTGACTCACGCTGACATATTGATTTATGACATCTATTTAAAAACAAAACACTGGACAAACCCAAATGTGACTCTGGACTACAAAATTAAGACTTATACGAAATTGAGATGTATATGTCATCTGAAAGCTGAATAAATATGTTTTGCATTTATGTATGGTTAACCAGATTTGTCTGAGATACAACTATTTGAAAATCTGGAATCTTCTAAGTTGTCCAAATTAAGTTTTCAGCAATGTATATTACTAATAATTAAGTCTTGATATATTTACAGTAGAAAATTTACAGAATATCTTAATGGAACATGATCTTTACTTAATATCCTAATGATTTTTGGCATAAAAGAAAAATCGATAATTTTGACCCATACAATGTATTTTTGGCTATTGGTACAAATATACCCGTGCTACTTATGATGTTTTGTCGTTCAGGGTCATAAATATGCTGGTTGATATTTGAAAAATATTAAAGTACCATAATATAACAGTAAAAAAAAGTGTAAAAATGTATAAAATGAATTTGCTCAGTTTTATAATAATAAGCAGAAGTCATACTTCCCACACTTTACTCTCTTTAAAAGGATAACTCACTCAAAAATAAAAATTCTGTCATCATTTTCTCAGAAAAAAAGTCATACAGCTTTGGAATGACATGGGGATGAGAAAATGCTGACAGAATTTCCTTTTTTGGGCGGACTGAAAGACAAAACTGAAATAAAACAGGAAACTTGCATGAATTGACTATAATTAGCATATTGCAGGTATTTTTTGTATTTGGGTAATGCCACAATGTTGTATTTTTGGAGTCTTTCTGAAAGAGGAAGTAAGAAAACATTTTTTACTGCCCCTCTGCAAACTCTTCTTATTTGGCATATAGACTTCAGTCAGGGAAGTGCCATATTTGAGTTTTAACAGAAATGAAATCGAGGCTGTGAGGGACAGAAGTACAGTGCGTTCAATGGATTGCGTTGTTGTTTAACAGCATAGTGATTGTTCAGCCGATGAAACATCTTTTAAAAAAACAAAAAAACTTTTAAGTAAAAAAAATTTATAAAACAGTTTTGAAATTTTGAGTTTTGAGTAAATGGTATGACCTAGAACTTAAGTCTGTCTCTCACAGCCTCATCTAAAACTGACCAAGGTTTATTTCTCAATCCGTATCCTCTGTCTAAATCAGTGGTTCTCAACTCCAGTCCTCGAAGGCCCATTGCTCTTCACATTTTGTATGTCTCCTCATTTAATGCACCTGATTCAGATCATCAGCTCGTTAAGAGAAAGATCCATGAACTGAACTGAATGTGTCAGATTCAAAAACATACAAAATGTGCAGAGCAGTGGGCCCTGAGGAGTGGAGTTGAGAACCACTGGTCTAAATTAGTCTTTTTTTTTCTCCACCCTCTATCAGTCTGACCTGTTTCAAGGGGATCTGTACCCGGACACAGCAGGATTAGAACCCGCTCTACTGGCAGAAGATTGGATAGCTGGACAGGACGCTCCTCCAATCCTTGTTTCCCTCAGTGGAGGCTACACCGCCCCTCCATCCAAATGCGGAACGCTCCGGGGTCGACCTAAACTACTCACTCAGACCAACACTAGTCCCACCAGCACTACTGCGCCAGCAAACCCTATGTCAGTCGAGATGGAGAGCGAGGGTTTGAGCCATGGACAAGGAAGAAGGGATGTAGATGGTGGGATAGAGAGAGTAAAGAAAGAGGTGAATGACAAGTATCATGACATTTTATACCATACACACACATATTATATTTATTAAAATATAGTATAGTCAGTTTAGTATCCAAAATAATAACTCAAGGCAGTAACAATTTAAACAACATATTTTATTTAAACAATTATATACAGTTGAGGTCAAAAGTTTACATGCACCCTGCAGAATCTGCAAAATGTTAATTGTTTTACCAAAATAAGAGGGATCATACAAAATGCATGTTACTTTTTTATTTTTTAGTACGGACCTGAATAAAAAAAAAATTCCACATAAAAGATATTTACATATAGTCCACAAGAGAAAATAATAGTTGAATTCATAAAAATGACCTTGTTTAAAAGTACATACATTTGGTTCTTAATACGGTGTTGTTACCTGAATGATCCACAGCTGTTTTTTTGTTGTTGTTGTTGTTTAGTGATAGTGGTTCATGAGTCCCTTTTTTGTCCTGAACAGTTAAACTGCCTGCTGTTCTTCAGAAAAATCCTTCAGGTCCCATAATTTTTTCTTTTTTTTTGGTTTTTCAGCATTTTTTTGTGGGGGTGAAAACTTTTGGAATTTGCAGATCAGGGTAAATTTAACTTATTTTGTCCTTTGGGAAACATGTATGTATCTTCTGTAGCTTCTGAAGGGCAGTACTAAATTTAAAAAAATATAATATTTAGGCAACATAAGAAAAATGTACTCATCTTCATTCTGTTCAAAAGTTTTCACCCCCAGCTCTTAATGCATTGTTTTCCCCTCTGAAGTAGTGTTGTCACGGTACCAAAATTTCAGTATTCGGTACCAATACCAGTGAAAATCCACGGTTCTCGGTACCAATTTTGGTACCAAATCAAAACACAAAAACATGAATTGAACAACACTATTTTTATTTATAACAAACAAAAATAAAACAAAGTTTTGACTTGGAAGCTGGTATTTTGGGCTGAGGTGATGAAGCATTTGCTGAAATCCCCATTTTTCACTGTATAAACTGGCACTTGATCCATACATGTGAATTCAGCAACAGCTCGGTTCAGTTTTCTTGCCTCAGGTGAGTTTTTGTCATACTTCTGCTGCTGAAAAGCATCTGGAACCGTTGTCTGCTTAGGAGTTTGGTTCGTGGTCTTCTTCAGCCTGCAGCTGTAAAAGGAAAATATAAATAAAACAATTGGCTGAGTCTAACTAAATGCAATATTAGATTGACACCAGCTAAACAGAACTTTATATATAACTTTTCAGTAAATAACAAACCTCAGCTTTTTATAACAAAGTTAGATAAGATTACTTATATTGAGTGTAAGATATCAATGTTACACAGACGGAAACTGTCTTATTAAAAACACTTTACAAAAAGACTCCATTTAACATGACTTAATAAACAAGTGTTACATAGCAATTATTCTCTTAATTTCAAAATGTATTAATAATTTATTTTAAATTAAAAGTTGTATCTGTTAACATTATTTCACGCACAATGAACAAACATGAACCATCAAATGTTTGTATAAAACAAAATTCACACACATTAATTAATGTTCACTCACTGTAACTTGATGTTAGATAATATTAAGTCATGTTAATGAATAGTATCTTTTACCAAACTATACAGGACTGTATTTGACTGTACTTTTATTTAATCAAACTGCGCAAACTATATTTCATAGCCTAGAACTGCTTTTCTGATGGACCGATTTTAAGGCTATAAACATTAACCATACATTTGTACATTTGTTCTCTAACACACATATTTTAGCTACACAGGTCATTTAAAAGCCTCAGGTGTGCAAAAATACCACACTATCATGTCCTGTTTTTTTTTTTTTTTTTTTTAATAAACGCTATAGGAGCATTAAACACGTAATAAAGAAGTTTATTCTAATACTCGCGTTAGCATTAGCCGCGCTTATGCTAACGATTAACTAAGCAAATGGCGATGTTTATTTAAGGTATAATTTTTATAACAAAAGCTCTAAATATAAAATTAAATGAAAACTTACCTGCTTGAACTCTTTCATTAAATCTGGGTGTCGGTCTTTGAGGTGTTTTATTAAGTTCGATGTATTTCCTCCTTTTGAGAAAGAACTTCGATGCACCGTTTGCAAATGGGTTTTTGATGATCTATGATGTTGCCCTTGTCATCAGCCGCAAATACAAAATATTTCCACACGTGGCTCCTTCCTCCTTTCTTTTCAACAAGCGGATTCAGAGCAGCCGCATCAGCAGCACCGCCGGTCGCCGTGTCTCTGTGCTTTTATGAAGAAGACGCAACAACTGCGCAGTGCGTACTTTCCGCATAGCGCAGTAAGAACCGGGTTGACCGGGCGCTCGGTACCACCGGTACTTAAGAAAACCTGGTACCGTAACATTTAATTTTTTTTTAGTACCGACTTGGTACCGAAGTACCGGGTCTTTTGACAACACTACTCTGAAGCATCGGTGCGCACTTGAACCTTCTGTAATAGTTGCATAGGAGTCCCTCAGTAGACATATAAATCTCAATTTTAAAAAATTGCCCCTTAAAACTGGTTTTGTGGTCCAGGGTCACAAATCAAAAAATAACATGCATTTTGTATGATCCCTCTTATTTTGGTAAAATAATTAACATTTTGCAGATTCTGCAGGGTGTATGAAAACTTTTGACTTCAACTGTATTTTATTTATGAACTGATGTTAAGCTGTCTAAACTTTAGAAAAAGAGTTATTTATATGCTTTTTATGTCATATTTTGTAATATTCACATTTTGTACTATGAATTTTTTTCTCATTCTATTTTTTGCCTCCTCAAAAGAAACACCACTGGTATATATTTTTTTAGATCTGAAATGTAATATTAAATACATTATTTATATGCCTCATGTTTTAACTTGACACTTGCCTGTTTATCTTAAAGCCTTAATGTTAATTTTTATGCCTAAATGTTAAAGCCCAAATATTTTTCTTTCTTGCACAGGAGGACCAACTTTCTGATATCCTGACAGAGATTCGGGCATTGCGTGCTCTGGTTCTGGCTCAGGGTCACAGAATCGACGTCCTGGAAAGGCAGCTCGCCCGTATTGAGGATGGAGAAGTGTGAAGGAAACTACAAACATATAACAACACATAGCCTTACCCAGATTCAGAAAGCTTCACTGAAGGGTTATGAGAAACGTAGTTCTATTGCTGTGGCATAGAGATACAAAGACGTAATTGAGCTTTGAGCTTTATCGGTACACTTTGGTTTTTAATGCACTGATATTAATATCCTAAATGCTGCTCATTTTGTGCTTTTAATAGGGCTGTTACATCAGGTACTTACTGCTGACTTTGAAGTCTGAATTTGGTTGGGTCAACATTTGCATAAACATGCAACCTTTAAATGGAAAGCAGACTTGATCATCTCTCGTAGCCTCAGCTTTATGAATGCTTCTACTTAAAAAACCTTCAGGAAATGTAATTATCCAATGCTGAATCGATTCCTTTCTTTCACTAAAGTTCGATGGTGCTTATCAACATATGTATATTGACCAGCACTGTTCTTGGGTTTAGCTGCCCTCAACAGCTCCTCTCTTCCATTTGTATGTCTTAACATATGTAGCATTGATTTTGGATGTTGGTAGAGTTTAATATGTGGATACGTGAGTAGCGTGTGATAGAAACTGTACTTGGTGTTGAAGGAATTTGTGAGTTTTCAATATAATGAAGAAACATTAGAAGAAGAGTTTTGGAAATGAAAACAGATGCAGGTCTTATAGGAAGAAAAGATGTCCAGGTCACTAATTTCACCCAAAAATCAACCTTTTTTAACATTATAGTCATTGTAATTTTACTTCAGGTCTTTTGTTAATTCATATTTTTCAGAATTAATCTATTTTTATTATATTCCCATTACTCCAATAAAGCCATTTTACCATATTACATTAAAAAAGTTTTTTTTTTTACTACCAAAATAACACTAAATACTACCAAGATATACAGTACAAATGAGAATAGTTACATTATTGTAATGCAAAATGTGTGCAAAAAAGAAAAAATTATTTTCTTTTTTCTTTTTTTAAATGTAATTATTATTATGTAATAAATAACATAACATATAACATTTAAAAAAAATTCACACTGATTTAGGGGTGACCTGAACATGTTCTTGGCAGGTTTGTTGAGATTAATCCTGTACCTCTTGACGAATTATCGTGCTTCATTCCTGTTTGATTTAATATGAAAAATAATAGTAGAATGCTGTGATGTCGTTAGGTTTAAGTGGTGTTGTTTTTGTATTCGTTTTATTTTTAGTCTTAATCATAGGCACTACAATCAGGGATGACTCAAACCGCGGGTCGACTCATCCTCCTCTGTGAATGATTTTGTTGAAGTCTAGCTTTATCAGTTGTATATGTTGTAAATTATCCAAGTATCCATTTACTTAAAACTTAAGTGCTAACTTAATCTGTTCTTTTTAATAAACAACATTCACCCATTTCTATTGTACATCAGTTGGATTTATTATTCATTGCATTACAAGCACTTACCATAAGGCCTGTGGTTGAGGTCAAAACTAAATGTTTAGTGCTAATTTTAGATATGAAAGTGTACTAGCATTGTGCTAGACAGCGATTTATACTGTAAGTGTGCACATTTCCTGGCTAATTTTGAAACTAAGAAGCAGCTAAGGTTAATCAAGGCTGATGTAAATTTCTAAAACTGAAGATAATTTTCTAAAAATATTGTGCAGTAACTGACTTAAAAGAGAATTCACTTCCAGAACAAACATTTACAGATAATTTATTCATCCAAGAAGGTTGGGTCTTTCTTCCTTCAGTCATAAAGAAATTTTTTCTTGAGGAAAACATTTTAGGATTTTTCTCCATATAGTGGTTTTCTATGGTGTCCGCGAGTTTAAACTTCTAAATTGCAGCTTCAAAGGGCTCTAAACGATCCTAGCTGAGGAAGAAGGGTCTTACAATCTGTTATTTTCTAAAAATAAATAAATAAATAAATAAAAAAGTACAATTTATATACTTTTTAACCTTAAATGCTCATCTTGTCTAGCTCTGTGATGCACATGCGTAGTCTGTGTAATCCGGGTCAGTACAGTTAGGGTATGTCGAAAAACTCCCATCTCATTTTCCAATTTCAAAAGTACTTCTGCAGCAATGTTGGGTGATTTTGAAGTTGGAGGAGAAAATGAGATGGGAGTTTTTCGACATACCCTAACTGTATTGACCCGGATTACACAGAGTTCGCATGCGCATAGCAGAGCTAGACAAGATGAGCGTTTGAGGTTAAAAAGTATATAAATTGTAATTTTTTTAAGAAAATAACTAGATAAGACCCTTCTTCCTTGGCTGGGATCATTTAGAGCCCTTTAAAGCTGCATTTAAACTGTATTTTGGAAGTTCAAAATTTGCGGGCACCATTAAAGTCCACTATATGCAAAAACATTTTGGAATGTTTTCCTCAAAAAACATAATTTCTTTACGACTGAGGAATTAGCTGAGGAAGTAGCTACCCAATTGCTACTAGCCCAAAAATAGTTCAGTGGCGTTCTGAGGGGAGTCCCCATTAAAAAATCACTTTCTGCAGGGTAAAATATACGTTTTTGGTGGCATTCCCCTGATAAAATCCAAGGGCTAAATATCACAACCCATGGCAACAGTGTTAAAGTAGCTCAATTCTGCTGGAAATCCGCAGACTTGTCAACACTGGGAAAGAAAGTCATGAACATCTTGGATGACAAGAGGATGAGTAAATTATCTGTATATTTTAAGTAGTTTTTTTTTTTTTTCTTGAACCAGATTTTGTCTGCATCTCGACTTCTCACACACTTCTCACATATAACTGTATCGAGGATTTTGTTACATTGCTGTGTCAAGGATTCTGTTACATTGCGCATTGCTTCTCTCCACTGTACAAGTAGTGAGGCATTCTTGTATTTATGGTTCATAGCATCTTTAAACTCGACATTTACAACAGGATGTGGTCTGAGAGCAGCTTGTGCTTCATCGCACAATCTCTTGTCAAAGGAAACTATGTTCCACTCAACTCTTCCTGTGCGGACCCCACATACGAGATACGTTTGCGCATATTTCATAAATATTTGTTTTTAACTATAAAAATGTGCATATTAGTCTTTTATAAGTTTCTAGGTCATTGTGAAGTTCAGTATTTTTGAATTCATTTGCACATTTCTTTATATTTACACATTAAACTGCTTTAAATTTGAATAACCATAAAATGAGTAAATTAATTCAATAATTAAGTTTAGAATTTTAGATTTTACATCAAAATCAAAGTTTTTTAGCACAATCGAACTGTATAGACACCACCCACACCATTTTAATCGCAAGGGGCCTCTCTCTCTCTCTCTCTCTCTCTCCGCCCCTCTTTCCTGCCTATATGATCATGACAGATTTGAATTTTCCATTTTATGCTGTCGTGGGCTATGGGTTTAAGGGCAGTTCAATAAAGGTGAGTTATTTATACTAGATTTTTAAAGTGTTTTATATTTATGATTTCTATTGGCATGCGCTACGTATGATTTATGTACAGCTTTTTATATTTGTAAATGTATTTTTAAACTCTATATATAGACATGGTTAGAAATGACCATCTCTAAGAGTCTGTTGTTTAATATTAACGTTTTCACTATTTTTGCATGCTCTGTTGTAAATAGGCAGCATTTTAGAAGCATAACATGCTTTGGTTTGAGGAAACATGCAATGTAGGTTGTTTCAAACACAACAATCAATTTCTTAATTTTCCCTACTTTGGGTATTTGTCATTTGATCCAATCTGGCACACGAACATAGCAGTAAGACACATTTGCCTGTGCGAGAAAATTGCTGTGATCCATTGGGGCCGCTTTTGAGCGCATGATGCACAGCTGCATTAGCAAAACTTGTGAATTGCTGGTAAGTGCTGTTAAGTGGTTTGAAACTCATTTATTTAGATATTAATAGCCAGTGTTAGGGTGTATAAAGGTGTCACCGAGGAGTGCATTAAGATTTTCTTTTGCACAGCAATGATGTGAAAGCCAAAGTGATTTCCTGCCAATTTTTCAAAAGTAATGCAAGCATGCTTACTTCCGTGCTACTGCACTTCAGAGGTTTTACTATATCAAACGTTGTATGGCGGGAGCTGCTGATTGTGTGGGCAAAAAAGCCACAGTTTATTACAGTCTATGAAACATGTTGCATGCTGCTGAATACCCACAGTCTCAGAAAAAAAGGTTCAAACCTGTCTGGGGCGGTAACCTAAGGTGCAAAAGCTAAAAGGTTCATTTTTATACTTCATTTACCCCTAAATGGTACATATAAGTAGATTAAAGGTGCATATCAGTACATTAAAAGTACGTATTAGCACTTTAAACGTACATATTAGTAGCTTAAGTACTAAGTAAGTGTATATTAGTACATTTTAAATGGATACCACCTTAGTGACAGTTTTGGACCTTTTTTTAGACTGCAGCTAAAGCTCAAACACCAGGGTTATTAAAGTATAAAACTAAAAACATAATTAAAACAAAAAAATTGTTACTTAAAATAAAATATGTAGATATAGATATAACATGAACAAACAATGAACAATACATTTATTGCATAATTTATTCATCTTTGTTAATGTTAGTTAATAAAAATGCAGTCATTCATTATGTTAGTTCACCATGCATTAACTAACGTTAACAAACACAACTTGTGATTTTAGTAATGCATTGGTAAATGCTGAAATTAACATGAACTAATATTAATAAATGCTGTAGAAGTGTTGTTCATGCTAACTAATGTAGTTAACTAATGTTAACTAATGAACCTTACTGTAAAGTGTTACCCAAAAAATGACAATAGCACACAACAAAATTACTTAAACAACAAAAACTTAAATGAAAAATACAAAAATGAAAAGTTAATTAAAAATATATTTTAAAAATAGTGTTTTGATACAAAAATAACAGATGAAGACATTGTGTGTTGCTGTTTTGATGTACACTGAAAAAAAAAAATTGGTGTAGAAACGAATTTCACTTGCTAAAACTTGATAGTAAATTTCACAAATAATTACAAAGAGGTGCAAGTAACACATTAATTGTGAAATTGTGAAGTATAAAACACAGAATAGATGCATTTACAACTTCAAAAACATCATTTTTACAGTTTACTGTGTCTAGAAATGTAGCGTTTACTTGTATATTGTAATCAAATTCAAGTATAGTAATATAATTTGAATAAAAGTATCATTTGGATTTTTTAAAAATGTACGATCTACTCGAATTTTATGTGTGTTTCTCTTTGCACTCTTTCTAGTCATGGCGTCAGCTCCGAATAATGCAGACAACACCACAACTGTCATTGCCCTCCTCTTCTTATGGATCATACTTGTTCTGGCCCTAGTATACTTTTATAAAAAGCTTAATGCGGACACAAATGGACAGTACACCATCCAGCGCATAGTCTTCGCCCCTGGCGGCCTGCGGGATCGATTGAGACAAGGAGTCGGGGTTGTGGAAAACAGACTTGGCGTCCACATTTGGCCTCAACCGCGTGATGATGAGGAGAACATAGGAAATAATGAGGAAGAGGACGAGGAGGGTGAAGGTCACGACCAACAGAATGACAGTTACACAGAGGAGGGTGAGCAACAGGAAAATGACGACGACAGAGACGATTCTTCAGACGACTATTCCAGTGTTGATCTGAGGGAGAGGGCAAAGATGCAGATGAAGAAAGAAGAGAAGGAGAAACAAAAGGAGGAGGAGAAGGAGGAGGCAGCAGCGGGAGAGGAGAAGAAAAGTGAAGAAGTAAAAAATGAGGAGAAAGTAGAGTTGCTTGTAGATCTGAAGCCGTTCACAGGTAGTGCAATTTGGTCGGGGGAGAACAAGGATGGAAATGATGAAAATGACTTGACTGCTTTATGAAAAGCACAGAGACATTGCTTTTGAATTTAATACGCAGGAAATAAGGTGGCTTGGCCCGGTGGGTGGCACAGTTTTTTTTATTATGAGTCAGTTGACACCCTGTAAAGCCTGCCCTGAGCTATGAAATAATAGTAAGAAAAATGTGCAGTTTTTTTTTAGACCTTTAGACATTTAAAACAAAATTAAAAAGGTTTTTATATGTGTATTTTGCTGTGAGTATTATATTTAATACATCAGACATTTATAGCTGATATTTATATGGAAGAAAGTACAGCTTGTAATGCAAATCAATGACATTTTTATAACCGTATATAAGACTACTTACATAACATGGTTATGGATATCAGTTGTTATGCTAAATTTTCCAATAGTATGTCATAGTAAATGCATTTAAATGCTTAGTTTTATGATAGTTTTGTATTTTGGGAGGCAAAACATATAAAGTAATGCAATATAATAATGATTCCTCAAAAGCTTGTTGCATCATATTTGATATTTGATGTAAAAAAACAAAAAAAAAAACAAAAACAAAAATAAGATATATGGATAAACAAGTAAACATCTAAGTGTTCATCTTGAAATATTACTATTCTTACGTTTACTTTATAAAAATCAGTAAAGATTTCACAGTAAATAGACTTGTTAAGAGGGTGTATTTAAAATAAAGAACTTTTACTTGCTAAAAACTATATAAAAACTATAAACTTTTAATCAGAAGGCATATATATTTATATATATATAACAATACATTTGTATGGGTCAAAAAGATCACATTTTCTTTTATGCCAAAAGGATAGTAAGTAAAGATCATTCCTACTGTAAATATATCAAAACTTATTTCAAAACTTGCATTGCTAAGAACTTCATTTGGACAACTTTAAAGGCGATTTTCTTAATATTTAATTTTTTTTTTGCACACTCACATTTCCAAATAGTTATATCTTGACCAAAAATTGTGCTATCCTAACAAACCAAACCGCACATCAATGGAAAGCTTATTTATTCAGCGTTCAGATGATGTATAAATCTCAATTTCATAAAATTGACCCTTCTGACTGGATTTGTAGTCCAGGGTCTCATATCAGCTTAATTTTGTTCAAGCTCATAATTTAGATTGTGTATCAAAATATGAAACAGTAGGCTTTATAGGGTTAACTTTAAAAGCCAGTAAAACCGTTCCACACCATTTTCTATAAGTTGTTAGTGTTATCCACTTCCTGTTGTTTTCTTTTTTTTGCAAATGCTGACTGTTTGAAAATATATTGTGAAACTTGTTAACTTTTGGTGAGATGTAAATATTTTTCCATTAAAATATGTTTTAATGTCGATAAAGTGATTGTTGAGTGTTTTAATATGACCTCACTGTAACCACTGATGTGCGAATCTGACAAAACCCATCAATAACACGTGCAGAGCAGATCGAATCATGAGAAATAATATTTTGTTTAAAGAAAATTGTGACCTGAAAATAACATTTGCTCTGATACCACCAACCATTTTGAGGCTGTGAACCATGAGCCACATCTCTTATCATGGTTGGTAATTTTAAACAGGGGTTCATGGCTTGAGGCAAGATTATGATGATAATAAAGTGGACCACAAAACCAGTGATTTTTTTTAAAAAATATGAAAATTCCAGAAAGCTGAATAAATAAGATTTCCACTGATGTATGGTTTGTTAGAATTGGACGATATTTGGCCGAGATACAACTATTTGAAATTTGCAGGAAAAAAAATCAAAACATTGAGAAAATCGCCTTTAAAGCTGTCCAAATTAAGTTCTTAGCAATGCATATTACTAATCAATAATGAAGTTTTGACATATTTACAGTAAGAAATTGTTACAAATGTACCTGTGCTAAGTAAGACTTAAAAACTTAAGGTTTGTGTTCCAGGGTCACATTTGCTAACTGTGTAAAATAAGACAATGTATGGTTTACTGCTAAAGTACAATCACAGACCCACAGTCCTGGGAATATTGTTTTAGTATTAAATTAATATAATGAATTCTGTTTACTATAGGCCAAATCAGAGGAGCACAATCTTACCTCAGGAAATTCTTCCTGCAAAGTTTACTTTCAGGTCTAATTAGACACACCTGAACCAGTTGCTCAACATTTTTCGGTAAACCGAGCTGAAACAAAAACATAAAAGAATACCTCAAAACTTACTGAGGTAAACCGAATACACATATAATATCAGTAGGTTATCGCACATTTTATAACTATAGTCGCGATTTCAGCATGACTACAACAGAGGGGGATGTAGCTCAGTGGTAGAGCGCATGCTTCGCATGTATGAGGTCCCGGGTTCAATCCCCGGCATCTCCACTCACCTTTTCTTTCATGAAGACAGTAGCGGACTACTAAAAACGCGAAACGCGTGTACAAAGTCACTTTAATCTCATTTTATGCGATGGCAATCGCTGAATTTGCAGATTTTATATCTATTAAAAACAATAGAGTGCACGTACGTTTGTGAAGATTTGGGGAGGAGACACTTGAGTCGGAAGTTGCACTCCTGCGCCGATCATTGGTGGATTAAACGCCAGTGGGCGTCAAAATCGCCACGCCATTGGTCAGTTTAGCCTCAGTGGGCGTGACCACAGCCAGACGCACGCAAACAATCGAAGAATCCTGCACATTCCTTACTGGAATAAGAATAAGATTTAAATGTCTTTACATGGCAGTAGGTAAAACGAGCCATGTCATTTAAGAGCTCTTTACCTGCGCCTTGCGACGACTGTGCATTTTAAAGCAAAATAATGCAGTAATTCGATTTGCATTTTCCTCTGAGAAAAAAAATCTGGGACTATTGTTATATCGCACGGATACTTTTTGCTCAAGTTAAGATGGATTCGCCCAAGGAATTACCTCCTTCTTCAACGATTTGAATGCAAACGAGTAAACACGAACGAACGATTATTGGTGAGTGCTTGCACGTCTTAATTCGTCGCATTTGGGAGAAAACGGGCCTTTTGCTTTGCAGTGTGCTTGCATCTCGCATGTTCAGTTAGAAAATATGGGTTGTGAACATGCTATAATTGACAGATGAAAGAAGTCACTGAGCCATCATCACAAAATCAACCGCTACCATTTTATATATTTAACGAGAGGGAATATTAATGATGACGAATAGATTTAAAGATCCTACTTGCCGAATTCTGTATCTAAGCATGGTCATTTTTAAGGATGCAATGGAAGAAAATGCGTTCCAAAATGTATTGCATGTAACAACATTCTGTGGCAAGCTATTTTAACATTTACCGTCTCTGTCTATTTTATGTTACTAATTCTTATTTTTTATTCTTAGCAAATGGATATTTCAACGTAACTGTTTCATTTCAGTATTACTAGTACTTCATTAGATTGGTCAATATTCCGAAAGTGAAAAGTCACGCTTACTCGTAACAAATTGCATATTTTTGCTATTGAATTCTACAGGTATCTGTGGATAAGATACTGACTATTTACTATTCCCTGATTGGTTCTTATTCCAGTTGTTGCTAGGACCTGTTACACTTTGGCAGTTACATTGGCACAAACACCTAGTTATTAAACACCACATGGACCCTTTTCACAAGACTGTGATGACGTTTCAACGTTCATAAGCATTGTAAATCCTCAAGTTTTTTATATTTTGATTTTTAAAATAATGTATGTGAAATTATAACACTTCTATGTATTATATCACCTTTGCATCAAATTACAAAAAACTGGTTAGCACTGTAGTGAGGGTGTTTCTAATGCAGCTTCTACGGGGAGGACGGTAAATTTGACATCGTCCTTTCTTCTGACTGTTGTTATTAGTCTCTCTCATTTGTTTTTTTGTTTTTTGTGAAAATACTATCAAGGAGTTTTTCTTTTGCTATCTGAGCAAATGGAGTGCAAAAAATATATATTGTGATACTCTCCTATTTACTGCTCTCGAAGTTAACTGCTGCTGAGAAACCTGGAAATGTGAAAAAGGTCCATTAGTGTGTATTCCAGTTGCTAACATTTTAAACTTACTAGTGAGATTAAATGGTAGTACATATGACAACGTTAAAAGCAAAAAACCGACGAGTAAGTTGAAAATATATTTCTATTAACAGCTGAAATAGATACTAGTGTCTAATAAATACATACTAGTAAAGCTTCAGTAGGCAATGGCACTAGTAATACGCACTGGTGTTATGTTCTTAGTTAAAATGACAGATGTACTATTCATTTTTAGTTTAGTGATTGAAAAACATACACCAGAAACAAAATATATTCTGGTTAGCTTAAAGGAATAAATGTTTAAATGGCTTGCCATAGCGTGCTGCATAACATTCCCTTTGTGGTCAAATGCATCGCTTGCTTATAAACGCACCTGTGCCGTGCACGGGAATTAGTCGCTGCAAAATAATGAACTGAGTCGAGACACTATCAGATGTCATTATTGTGGACGTGATTTTATTTTTCTTCGCGTAGGTATGAGATGTTGTTAGCCTCGGCCGTGGTCGTCTGGGAATGGCTGAACGAGCACGGGCGCTGGCGACCCTACAGCCCGGCGGTGTCCCATCACATCGAGGCGGTGATCCGCAGCGACCCTCGCGGCGCCGGGAGCGTGGTGCTGGGCCAGGTCGACTCACGTCTTTCGCCGTACATCATTGACCTGCAGTCTATGCACCAGTTTCGGCAAGATACCGGTGAGAAAGAACGATATCGTGCCTGATTTTATCATGCATCTTCTAGCACCTCCATTGTGTTTTATTAATATCGTTCCTTTACCCTGAGATCAATCAAATGCGCTAATAATCTCAGCTCTGTATTGTGATGGCTTGAAGGCAAACGTCTGCAGATGTTTTGGAAGCACTGTGTGCTATGAAAATGGTTGGGCTGGGCCTCAAAACCTTCATTTCAGCAACAGCCTCTTCGTTTTTCTCAAGTCAGATTACCGTTATCAGTTTTAAGCATCATACTTGTAATTCACACTTGTTTATGTGTCATGCAGTGTAGAGTTCAAGTGGTCTCTGCCATGAACTCTTAATGATTTTTGTCAATGCACATGAGAGCTTTGCTGGCGAGAAGTAAGGAATGATTTGAACCTATAACAAGGGGCAACGTGAAGCCGAAACAAAGGGCTGGATTGTTGGCTGTCAGAATTT
Organism: Labeo rohita; assembly: GCF_022985175.1. NCBI lineage: Eukaryota > Metazoa > Chordata > Actinopteri > Cypriniformes > Cyprinidae > Labeo > Labeo rohita. Next base: position 40,035,851 of record NC_066875.1, read on the forward strand.
TGGGAGTCTCCATCACCCATGCTGACAAAGGCCATTGTGCGAGGCTGACTAGACTTCATGGGAAGATGGAGGAATGGAGAGAATAGGGTCGGCGAAGGGTAGCGGCCCATCGCTCCAAAAACACGAGGGAGGAGGAGATGGAAAAATGAATGGTAGTAGAGCGAGGTCATGAAGGGGGGTCGGATGGATAACCTTTGTGTTGTCGGACTGTCAAATTCTTGAGACTAATTGTACTGTAGCACAGTTCTCTTGCACTTTAGAATCTGGAACAGACATAACAAGGCTTTATTTGTTTTTATTATGTCTGAAATGTATTCTTGAGCTTTGCTTTGCAAAGACGTAACAGAAGTTATCTTGTGCTGTTGGTGTAATGTCACAGCTGTTGCTCAACTGTTGCAACATCCTTGACATTTTAATATGCATATCTTTGCATTTGGCATTGATAAAGACTCATTTGGCTGAAATAAAGTTTTGGTAATTCAGTTTGAGTAATTCAGTAATTGAGCTATGCTCAGGGTGTCGTGTTCTCAGAGAATTAATTAAACCGGTTGTAGTGAAGTTCTTTAGCCTAACACATTACATGTTTAAATTGCTATTCTAGTGTCGTTTTTTGTCTTTGTGATGTATGTCCACACTGCTGACATGTTTACAAGTTTGTAACTTCTTCACATTGCGTGCACAAAAAAGATACTGACACAGTCAAAATGCATAATTTGAAAAGCTTTAATTATTCGCCACTGTTTTGGTAAATGATTCAGTTCTCCAAAACTATTTTGGCAGAATTTTTATTTGTGCATTTTTGTTTTTTGGCAAGATATTTGGCTGAATATTTTTGGTTGCTGAAATATTGGTGCATCACTAAAGTATACACATGTAAAGTTTGCATTCATTCTCTCCAAGTTGGGTCATTTAATTAAGATTACTCATCTTGTACATGCATATACAATTTAATACCACACTCTCAGAAGCCCCCTCCTCTGAAATTTAAAATACTGTTTACTTTCGATTAGAAATAGCAGATAAAAAACCCTGTGTATCTTCGGATGTGCTGTAACATTTATATGTTATTTTTTTATGGACTGCATAAATTATTTGTTTAAATAATTTATTTCATGCATAACTGTGTAATTGTTTTTAATCGGTGAAATTATTAATAATTATTGTAATAATTATAATTATTACTTAAAAAATAATAATACAACTATAATAATACAACCAAAATACAACTATATTCCATTCATCTTCAGAACACAAAAGAAGATATTTTTTAATATCCTGTCATCATTTTTGTCCATGCATTGAAAGTCCACACGACCAAGATATTCACACATTAAAAGTTTAAGAAGACACTGTAAAAGTTCATCAGTTTAATCCAAATCTTCTGAATAGACAAAAATGCTTTATATGATAAGCAGATTTAATTTAAGCTTTTAATTTACTCTGAAAACAGTTTAGTGGTGAAACAATTTACTCAGAAATTGCTAGTACCAGTAAATTTCACAAATAATTACAAACAAAAGACAAGTGACAGTGAATTAAACATGAAACTTGGAAGTGGAAAGACTGAAATAGTATTTTATTGGAAAACACACTACAGTGATGGTTTTATGTGAGTCATTGTGTATAAACACTGCTCAATGGGCATACATAGAGATCATAATTAAAATTTGATTTTTGTTTTATGCCAAAAATCATTAGGATATTAAATAAAGGTCATGTTCCATGAAGATATTTTGTAAATTTCCTACCGTAAATGTATCAAAACTTAATTTTTGATTAGTAATATGCATTGCTAAAACTTAATTTGGTAACTATAACTGTAAAGGCGATTTTTCTCAATATTTAGATTTTTTTTTTTTTACCCTCAGATTCCAGATTTTCAAATAATTGTATCTTGGTCAAATATTGTCCTATCCTAACAAACCATACATCAATGGAAAGCTTATTTGTTCAGATATATATACATCTGATGATGTATAAATCTCAATTTAAAAAAACTGATGCTTATGACTGGTTTTGTGGTCCAGGGTCAGAATTTACAATTTGGCTCATAATAAAATATAGCTTAATTTGTGTTCTGAAGATGAACAGTAGTCTTATGGGTTTGGTACAAAACGAGGGTGCATTTCTAGGTAAACTATTCCTTTGACCTCCTGTCCAAATTCTTGTTTTAAGCAAATCCATTAATACAGAAATAGAACCTGTATTTGTCAACACCAGAAGTTTCATTAAGCTAACAACTTTGCTCTTCCTTACAGGTACGCTAAGACCCGTGCGGCGAAGCTTCTACGACCCACGGTCGGCTCCGGGTCAGGGTTGGGTGTGGGAATGGGAGAACGACTCGGGCTCATGGACGCCGTACGACACAGAGGTCAGCATCGCCATCCAGGCGGCTCGGGATCGGCAGCAGCCCTGGCTGGACTTAACGCCACTGGGCTTCTGCTACCTTATAGACCTGCAGAGTATGACGCAGATCAACGGACAGACGCAGCGGCGCCGGCGCATCCAAAGGCGCTCAGACCTGGCCTACCCGCTCGTCTCCGGCCCGCTGCCTAAACCGCACGCATGGTCATCCGCCGGAAGTGGCGGACTCTTGGGGGTGGGCGTATCAGGGGTTAGCGGAGGGAATGGCAGTGCCTATCCCAGTGGAGCTCTCCCAGCTTCTGCTATCACTTCACTGGGTCAACCATGTTCCTGCCAGCAGTGTATGCTAGTCTTAGGCGTCAAGACCCCTAGCATGGCACAAACTCTCGGGCGGAAACCCCCGCCCTTACCCAAGCCACCGAGCCCAAAAGCACCATCAAGAGGACACTCGTACTCGCTTACCCTGCCTCACCCTCCATCCCTTTCCCGAGTACTCTCGCCACATAGGAACTCCACCTCGGGTGCCAGCGGAGGCTTCGGACACTCCCTCTCCCTGCTGGGCTCAGCCACTGCCGCCCTGTCGATATCCTCCAACCGTCCTCCTCCACCTGCTGTACCACCACCCCCGCCACCTTCTACCACACCCCACACGACTTCTGCACCCAACCCAACAGCACCTGCACCCTCCAACACCCTTATATCTACAGCCACCACCTGCGCTCCCACACCCTCTGCTCGTGTTCTGGGTCCCGTGTCGACGGCGTCAGCAGCTTGTGCCGCCCCGGTGCCCCCTCGCAGCAGTCTGGCTGGCCTCAGCCGCCCCGCCCTGCAGAGAATCGCCATGGCCCAGTCACGGGCACTCATTGCGTCAGGGTAAGTCATTGTAAATGACTGTAAATTAAATGATGCTCTGTTTTTCTTGGGATCACAGCCGTATCTAGATGGTAACCCTAAGCTGAACCATGACAGTTGCAGTTGTGAATCTCATGAGCGTTTCACAGAGTGAGGTTTACTATTTTCCAATGATGTACACTAGCCTTCAAAAGTCGGGGGTCAGCAACATTCTTTTATTTACTTTTATTAGGCAAGGACTCATCAAATTGGTCAAAAATGACAGTAAAGTCTTTTATAGTGTTATAAAGGATTTCAATATCAAATAAATGTTGCTTTCTTTTCATCAAAGAGTTCTGAAAGAAATACATTTCCACAAAATTATTAAGCAGCACAACTGGTTTCAACATTGATCATAATCAGAAATGCTTCTTGAGTAGCAAATCAGCATATTAGATTGATTTCTGAAGGATCATGTGACACTCAAGACTGGTGTAATGATGCTAAAATTCAGCTTTGCCATCACAGGAATAAATTACATTTTAATATGTATTAAAATAGAAAACGGGTATTTTAAGTAAGGGATAATGTACATTCAGCCCGTTGTTATCGCAGAATAAAGCCCAACAGACTTATCAGCAGCCCGACGTAAAGTGGAGGGTTGTTGTATAAGACTGAAGGACTTTTTGCAAGAACAATCGGCTGGATGTACATTATCCTGCTTATTACAGGGCTGCTTGCCACAAAACTAAATAATTAGGCACAAAATAATGATTTGGGTTTGAATATTTGAAGAAAGCAGTTGCTAGTAAGTGACAAGTTCAAACTAGATGGCATTTCACCACAGTAATAATTATGGCGCTAAAAGACATTGATTTAAGATGTAACTGTTTTAAAATCTTACCAGTTTGTTAGTTATCTTACAGTCCATTACAGTCGTCACAAAATGGCAGCAGCTTGCTTTTGTATGAAACGAGAGAGCGGGTCCGTGATACCAGGATGACAGAATTAAAGGCACAGTATGTAAGATTATTATTATTTTTTTATAGATTTATTTTTTTGGCATTTTGAACTTATTATGACAGGACAGTTTAGAAGTGACGGGAAGCAAAGTGGGAGAGAGAGATGGGGGCGGGATCGGGAAAGATCCTCAAGTCTGGATTCGAACACGGGACGCTCAGAGCACAGCATGTCGCTTCGATTTCCGCTGTATTTTGTTATGCGTTGTGTTGGACAAAAACAGATGAAACAGCGTTTTATCAGTTTACCTGTTTTACCCCACATACGCATGACTGGAAGGAGCACTCGACTGTGGCATAATAAAAGCTCCGTCTCACATTAGCAGTCTCTCCAGCGGCCTCGTTTTGGTTCCACAGCTTTCAGCCCCACCCTGTTTCATACTACAGTGATGTTAAAAAAACTTTAGTATATTAGCTCATCCATGAACATGATTTCTTTCCTGAGTCCTGTTGGATTACATCGGCTGTGGGGATGAAGATGACAACTCCCATGATTCCACACTCAATCACGGCATCATCAAACTATGCCTTTGTTTTGTTGTTTGTTTTGATGTTTTTTTTTTTGATATGCGCTCCCTACTTATTGTGCCTTTAAATAATTGTACACAGAATATTGATTTGAGTTTTGATACATTTTTAGCCAACCAAATGCAAAGCTTCAATGAAGAAAAAATCACAGTTGCAACACATTTTTAAAAAATCTTATGAGCACCATACATTTGAATTGTAGTGTGTGAGAACGAAGTTTGTTCTACTTCCTGTCTGCGTTCTCATAAACCTGTTGCTGATGTTGTGTTCTGTTATGTTATGAATAGAGACACTTTGACTGGATTTAATTTTGAGTTGGGAATGAGTTATAGAGACATTCTCAAAAGCCTTGCAGCATTGCATGGAATCATTTTAAGTGAAAGCAGTCTACATCGGTTTATAGGAATGCAGATCGAAATTAGAGCAATGTATTATTTCGTAAACACGATCTACTTAAAACTAGGGAACAAATTGGTAAACCGTCCTCACAATTTACTTTTTTCTGCATGTGAGGGGCTCTGTACTATTAAAAATGTAAAATTTCATTGAGTAACATTTACCTTTGAGTATTGTGGTTTTATTTACTGTAGCTTGAAAAAAATCCTGTTATTTCAGTAGAGCAGTCGGGATTCCTTGAGGGCACAAAGTTGAGTTATGTGTAGGGATGCAACTATATCAAATATATATACACTGCCCTCCAAAAGTTTGGAAACACCCCTGGCAAAGTGTGGTTTTGGACGATATCAGCATAAATCCTTATCATTTTTTGGAGCAAATACATTAAAGTAACATGACGTTATCATTGAAGACCAGCAATAACAATTTTAATTTTGATTGCATAATAATAACAATATATACATGTCAAAGTCAGACATGCCCCCCAGCTGTGATGCCTGGTTACTGGTTTAAACTTGGCCCAGGTTTTTAAAAGATTTTTGGGTCAGCACACCTTAATAGCTTCAACAGTTGATTGCCAATTAGGTTTAGAATACAATGAATTTAGGCCCAGATTATGCAGAGCTGTAGTAACTGCTAATGGTGGATATTTTGATGAATCGAACAATTTAAGTTTTTTCTATGTATAAACTGTTCATGTAATAAAATATGTTTTCGTAGTTTGTGTTGTCCCTTATCAGTGTAAAATTATCACAAATTAAAAAGGATTCATGCCAATATTGTCAAAAACCCCACTTTTGTAGGGCGTTTCCAACCTTTTGGAGGGCAGTGTATTTAAAAAAAAAAAAGTTGTACATTTTAAAGTTAAATTATTCTATCTAATGCACTTTGAGAGTTCAAAATTAAGAGCTCCAACCCATGTTCTTAACTTACTAAAATTTAGTCTTTAAATAAGTAACTTTAAAGGGGACTTAACCCTCTTTATTTGTGATATACTGTCTCAGTCTAAATTAGAGCAAACAAATTAGACAAATTAGAATATAATAATAATAATAATAACAACAATGACAGTAATAGCCATATATTGTAAAACAGCAGCACTGTAAGATAAATGAAAATTAATATTTAACAGGTATATTATTGTTGCTTTGCACTACAGTAGGGAAATTTCAATACTTGTTTCTTAATTTCTGAACTTGAATAAGATATTCTGAATTTGGACTGCATTTAAACAGCTGTCAACAATTCATACCTCAACCTTTAAGCTGTTATTTTGTTGGAAATAGCAGTAGAGATTTTATTTTTTAAGGAAAACTGTAGCTTCAGTGAAAACAGGCTTACAAAAACATGTCTCACTACAAATCTAGTGAAATGCTGTAATCATCTGCTGCGAAAATAAAGCATAACTGGTGGCCGTTGTGTTCCCAAACACAGCAAATTAAACTCACAGCACATACATTAAACATGTTCACTGCATTCATTCACAGTGAACTGGTCCAGATTATGAGCTGATCGCTTAAAGGGGTCATCGAATGCTAAATTCACTTTTTCATGTTGTTTGAACATTAATGTGTGTCGGCGGTGTATGTACAAATCTACCATATAATGATAAAAATCCATGCAGTGGTTTTAAATTAATCTGTAAAAATAATATCCCCTTTTTCAAATCAAGCCATTCTCAGATGCCTGTTGTTGTGGCGTCACACCAACAGAGGCCACTCCCACGATAGTTGATTGACATGAGCTCTTACCTTAGACCAGCTGTAACAGTCCAGTAACTTTTCTTGTTTTGATGCCAGAGGATGTAAGTTAGACAAGAATATCTCTGATTGAGCAATTGAGGTGTTGTGTTGCTGGATGTAATAATGAACATAGTGGTCGTCATTTACTCCCGACATCTGAGCCGCTGAAGATGCAGTAGATTACATTTGTTTGTGAATGGAATGCGCCTCCCGATCTACACATATCCTTCTATGTTCGCGCGAATCATTCATGATCCAGCTTCACTTACAGCAGAAGTGTGTATAAGCGTTTTTAATGAATCTATACGATCGCCTTTCCTTATAACGTGGTAGTTAGGAAGTTTAGCGGCTAAACGCGGGTAGAGTAAACAAGATCGTCTTTCCACAGAGAGAAGAGAGGGGCGTGGTGAGCAGAGCTCATTTGCATTTAAAGGAACAACCCCTTAGAATGAGATGATTTTTGCAGAGCTGATTTTGGTAAGGTAAAAAGTTTTGTGTGTTGCACAACAGAAAGCTGCTTAGTTTGAAAGTTACTTCTAAACTGTGCTTCAAGCATCGCTACGCTATTGACAGTGGATAATGTGACCACACCTTAAATTTCTACATGCTTGTAAAGACCATATTTTGTGCTTGCAGCACTGTAAACTTGTAAAACAAGTGTTAGGTTGTTAAATGTCTTAGCTTGATTTCAACCTCTTTCACCTCAAATGTCAAAACCTTGAATATTTACCGAAAGACTGTCACTCTGGGATGTGTACACAGAGATGGTTAGCTCAGATTTATTGCTTTTTTCAGAACACATTTTACTTTTGGAAACAGATTAAAACTGCTGTAACATAAACATGACATTAGAGAACTGAAATCCTATGCGTCTCATGTTGATTTTGTGTGGTTATAAAGGGTTAGATTACTAGCTCATTTGTTATCTGTCTGTGCTGTGATCTGTAACGGTTTCACTTCTGTAATAGTTTAATTTTGAAGAAAAGGAACTTGTGTTTCAAGAATGCTTGACACGTTGACACATTTAGGCCTTTTAAAACGTTTTATATAGCACTGCTGGCCTGTAGTGTTTCAAAGGCTGTTTTTCTTAACGCTTGGTCGGAACCTGAACTTGAACCTCCCCTGCTTCCGCTCTGTTTTCACATTTTACCTCTGAGTTCAGACCTTGTATTTAGTACATCAGAATTTTCCAGCTTCCTACTTCAAATTAAACACTGGAATGGTACTCAAGGTTGAATATCCAACATTAACATAATTTAACCCCAACTTTAGTTTGAAGTGTCATTTGACATCATTTTCAAGGCAACTAAAGCAGTGTTTTAAAGGTTATTTTCAAGTGGAAGTGAAAGTGGGAGAATTTGGTATTAGAATGCAGCAAATTGCAACACTTTGTGTTTGGAAATACGATATTGAAACTTTAAACTGTATTTAATATAAAATTTAAACTGTATTCCCGCCTCCGACTTTGTCTATAACAGCGGAAAAGTTTTAATTATCATAATATAATATAATATAATATATAGGGCTGTCAGCTTAACGCCTTAACTTAACAATTAGTTATGAAAAAACAATGTGATTAAAATATGTTAACGCAGGTAACACGCTGGCTCCGCCCCCAGACCTGTACGTCATCTTATATTTTATACAGTTGACTATTGACAAATAAGATGCAGGGTAACAACGCCATAAATGCAGTTATGCCATAAATTCAAGATATTAGGGCAATATATATATATATATATATCACACAATATCACATGGGCAGCAAGAGCAATATGACATGTCTGCTGCTTTTGTCCCGATCTATCACGAGCTAAAATGTGATTTTATTCAAATGTTCAGTAAATAAGATGATTGATATTGTGTTATATTTTAAACACAATGTTATGTGTTTTAGTGTTTTAAACAAATCGTGTGAACCAATGATTCACAAAGAGAGCCATTTACTTCATTCCTAAATGAATCAACCATTTGAACGAATCGAATGAGTGACTCGCAGAGACATTTGCTGCCACCGGCTGGCAGATTTAGTTTCTTATTTACAATATCATTTCATTAAAAATAATAATAATAATAATAAAACCATGAAAGGGAAAATTTAATTCTGTCATAATTTACTCACCCTCATGTCTTTTCAAACCTTTCTTTTGTGGAACAAAAAGTATTTTGAAGACTGTTGGTAACAAAGCTGTTTTGGTTACCAGTGACTTGCATGAACAAAAAATACTGAGATGTTTCTCAAATTATCTTTTTTTTTTTGTGTTCCATAGTTTACGTTAGGCTGTTGCAGCCTAAATGTTTATGTGTAATAAATCTTATGCTGAATCAGAAAAATACTTCTTTCTAAAGCTACAATTTGTAATGTCTACTTGATACTTTGTCATTTAATACAAAAATAGATTTAAATAATCTTTTGTGGGTATTTTCAATCAAATTTCTTTTTTTAAAATTTAATGTATTCCTGTGAAGCAAAGCTGAATTTTCAACTGTCAGTACTGACATGATCCATCAGAAATCATTCTAATATGATAATTTGATCCTCAAGAAACATTATTCATTATTTTACTTAAGATTTTTGTGGAAATCATGATGTTTTTTTTTAAGGATTCTTAAAAGAATAGAAAGTTTGAACGAACAGCATTGTTACATTTACGTTTATTAAGTTAGCACACGCTTTTATTTAAAGCGGCTTACAAATGAGAAATACAACAGGCAATTCATAAAGATATAAATGTTTGAAACTGAAATCTTTTGTAACATTATAAATGTCTTTACTTTCACTTTTGATCAATTTAATGTGTCCTTGCTGATTAAGAATACATAGAAATCCTGCCAATCCCAAAGTTTTGAACGCTAATGTATGTCACATTATATACCATCTCTTGAAAAGCTGTGTGGCCTGTGGGTTCCATGTGAGAAGGCAAGAGAATAGTTAATGAAAGGAAGCTTTCTAGACGTAGCTGGTCGATGGGAGTCCACCATGAGTGTCAACAGGTCAGTCTCGTTCATTAGAGTCCCCCCTCCTTCTCTCTGTCTTGTTCTCCCTATTCCCTGTTCCCAGGCTCCGTTCATTCCTGGGGGCCCCTTTAGCTCCATTGTGCGAGTGTTTTGGAGAGCGTGTGTGTGCACTGAGAGCGTATCCAAGGCAACCTTTGTTGGCAGTCGGCAGCTTGGGTTTTGTATTTGCAACACAATGCAGTTAAAGGGGGGGATGTCAGTGGAAAGACAGAGGAGGGGGATAAGATTCGGTAGTCTGTGTGAAGGAGGTTTGGGAATAGTTGCTTGATTAAGCAAGTGTTTGTTTTGAGTGTGTGTGCGTATGTGAGACTCAGACGCTCGCTCCTATAGGCACAAACGCCTGTCTCAGACGCCGGAGGAGCGCCGGTTTAAGTATATGCGTAGTGGCATATGACTGGGATGAGGAATGAGCCATGAAAAGTGTAGTGAGCCAACAAACAACACATTCAGGCATGCCCTGGCATACTGATAAGTCACAGGATGAGGTTTAGACTTTTACAAGCATGCTGAATCATATATTATTCAGCAAGGATTCATTCAAAAAGTGACATTAAAGACTTGCATCAATACAAAAAAAATCTGTTTTGAATAAATGTTGTTTGTCTGATTCTATAAAAGAATCCTGAAAAAAGATATGCACTTTCAGAATGCGGTTTCAAATGATTTCAAATGATAGAATGATTTCTGAAGGATCTGAAATTCAGCTTTGCATCACAGGAATAAATTGCATTTTAAAAAGAAGTTCAAATAGAAAACAGGTATTTTAAATTGTAATAATATTTAAGAATTTTAGTTTTTTTTACTGTATTTTTTCATCTTAAATTTAAATTTTAATCTTAATTTTAAAAATGTTTAAAAAAAAGTTTACTTTTTTTCCAACAGTAATGTACATTTGGATCCAAAAGTCAGACTACATTGAATGATGTAAAATTGAATGATGTTAAATGCATAAAAAGTATTTCAGATTCTGCACTATTTCTAGGTTAATGCGTCACAAATGCTTCTGCCATTAAAGCGAAAGAGAATAAACCAAATACTAAGTTCTGAAAGTATTTTTTTTTTACTTCAGTTTATACATTCAAGTATGTATGCTGATAATATCATTTTTAATGAAAAAATATATGCTTGTGTTCTGAGACTTTTGGACCCACTGTGTATATTTACAGTATGATATGAGTTAATGTGTGTTGATAGACCAGGTTTACTCATTTTTTGCTGATACTTTTAAAGGAATGTTCCAGATTAAATACAAATAAAAAGTCAAGGTCCCTAACAGAATCTGTCCTATTTATTACCACAGATGTTTATTTCAGCTCCTCTCTTAGTTTGTGCAAACAGACAAGAATCATCTTTACAGTAATGCACCCATAAATTCAAAGGACAGGAATAAATGCATACAATACAAATTATTTTAAACTTCAGCATATGTGAAACTAGTGTCATAAAATCACTTACTAACTTGATAACTTTTGCATCATATTACATACTTTGCCAGCTATGTCACTTCCTCAAAACTGAGTGTGAATGTTAATGGCTTACAGACCTCCTTGTCCTAAACACTCCTAAATGTTGTTGCCTTACTGTACATATGTTTTTGAGTTGTTACAGATGAGCTGAATTTTTCTTTTTGTGGTAATTAATACAGCGCCGCAGATGCAGAACCCTGAACATTCCTTAACAGGTCACAAGTGTTTATATATTTAAACCACTAGAGGGCGCTAGAAAGAACATTCTCTCTGTATGTCTGGACAGAAATGTCTGGATTATATTGCACTTCTAGACCTTAAAAACAGTGTAGAATTTTATTTTATAATGTGTGTAAGTTTTTAATTTTTAATTTTACCCAGTAAATGTATGCAAATGTACAGTTGAGGTCAAAAGTGTACATACGCCTTGCAGAATCTGCAAAATGTTACTTATTTGACCAAAATAAGAGGGGTCATACAAAATGCATGTTATTTTTTTTATTTAGTGCTGACCTGAATAAGATATTTCACATAAAAGACATTTACATATAGTCCACAAGAGAAAATAATAGTTAATTTTATAAAAATTACCACGTTCAAAAGTTCATTTACACTTTATTCTTAATACTGTGTTGTTACCGTAATAATCCATGGCTGTGTGTTTTTCGGTTGTTGTTGTTTTTTTTTTTTTTTTTTTACAGTAAAGACAACTGTGGGACTCATATGCAACAATTACAGAAGGTTCAGACGCTCACTGATGCTTTAGAAGGAAACACAATGCAGTAAGAGCTGGGGGGTGAAAACTTTTTGAATTTTAAGATCAGGGTAAATTTAACTTATTTTGTCTTCTAGGAAACATGTAAGTATCTTCTGTAGCTTCTGAAGGGCAGTACTACAGAAAATAAATATGATATTTAGGCAAAATAAGAAAAAAGGTACATCAAAATGTACATAAATCTCCATTCTGTTCAAAAGTTTACACCCCTGGCCCCATAATGCATCACTTTTGCTTCTGGAGCATCAGTGAGTGTTTGAACCATCTTTAATAGTTCTGTAACCTTGTAGTCCCTTAGTTGTCCTAAGGGATCATACAGTCATTGTTGGAAAGGGTTCAAATACACAGAAGTGCTGAAAAACCAAAGATTTTGTGGGACCTGAAGGATTTTTCTGAAGAACAGCGGGCAGTTTAACAGACAAGCAAGGGCCTCATGAAGAACTATCACTATTATATATGATATTTAGCTAATGGTTAAAAAACTTTATGGCAATGAATGTACTTCCCCCCCCTTTTTTTAGTTTAGTTTCACTTCACTTTGGTTGCGATTCTGCCACTAGTGGAACATTTTTTTTTTCTGAGGGGTTCTCTGATTATCCCTTTTGCTTCTTCTTTTAGTCATGCTTAGTTTTAGAAGGTGGGTTTCGGTCTGTTGTGGGTATCGGGTGAAAGCAGGGCTCCCATATGGCACCTGTAGCTGGACGGTAATTGAGCCTGACGTCACTGATGAGAAATCTCTTTTTCTAATATGAACCTTCACCTTTAAACCTCCTTGATCTTTTCCAGGTATACTTGCAATGGGTAGTAAACAATTGTAGACTGATTGTACATTCATTCTCTTTGCTTAAAACATTAGTAGTACAGTTAAGCATTACTGTCATGATACTGGCTTAAATTATAATTACAAAATGCACAAACAATGCCCTTTTTCAGCAAAGAATCACTGTTATTTTCATGTGAAGTCTTCAAATAGGCCGATAAACACCATTATTTTGCTGATGTAGAAAATGAGAAGCTTATGGTAAAATAATAATAATTACTAAATAAATAAATAATAATGATAAAGTTTTCAAGTTTACTGTTATTTATTTAATTATTTATTTTCTGGTAAATGTTAATACTATGCATTTGGGCTTTTTTATTGATCAAAAGTGACAGCAAAAACTTTTACAAGTAATTTTATAATCATCATAATTTTACAAAATATTTCTATTTCAAATAAATGCTGTACTTTCTATACATTAAAAGAATCTTGGAAAAAGGTATCATGGTTTCCACAAAAATAAGGCACAGCACAATTGTTTTCAACAGTAATAATCAGAAAAGTTTCTTAAGAAAGAAAAAAGAACTGCATATTAGAATGATTTCTGAAGGATCATGTGACATTGAAGACTGGAGTAATGATGCTGAAAATTCAGCATTTCATCACAGGAATAAATTATATTTTAAAATATATTCAAATAAAAAAATACTTAATTTAAATGGGAATAATATTTCACAGTATTACTGTATTTTACTGTATTTTTGATCAATTAAATGCAGCTTTGTTGAGCATAAGCATCTTATTTAAAAAATGTGACCCTGAACCACAAAACCAGTCATAAGTAGCATGGGTATATTTGTACTGTATGGATTTTTCTTTAATGCCAAAAATCATTAGGATGTTCAGTAAAGATCATGTTCCATAAAAAAACGTAATTTTTGATTAGTAATATGCATTGCTAAGAACTTAATTTGGACAACTTTAAAGGTGATTTTTTTTTTTTTTTTTTTAATATTTAGTTTTGTTTTGTTTTGTTTTTTTGCACCCTCAGATTCCAAATATTCGAAAAGTGGTATCTTGGCCAAATATTGTCCTATCCTAACTAACATACATGAATAAAAAGCTTATTTATTCAGCTTTCAGATGATGTATAAATCTTAATTTAAAAAAAATAACCGATTATGGCTGGTTTTGTGGTCCAGGGTCACAAATCATTAAAAAATTAATTGTAAATACTTAGCCAACCCATTTCAGCACCATGATTTATATAAAAACACCATTGTATTACCATCTGATTCCACTGAATTTTAATAAAATGTAAAGCTCACAATAAATTGCAGTCTGTTTGTAACAGAAACAAAAGTGCTGGCAAATGGGATTCAATCGACAGTGCCTTCTTAAATGAGCTAAAAAGTAAAAAGGATTGTTACGGGATCAAAGTGGAGGGTCTTGTCAGTGAGTTTTTTTTCATTAAGCTAGCAAAACCCCTTGACGTTAGAGATTCCCTGCCTCCTGCCCTCTCCACCTGTTCAATGTTTCCCCTCCATCTTTTCCCTGTTTAATTGCTCTCTTCATGTTCGTCAGTAAGTGACTACATCTGGCCATGGTTTTATTAGTAGTGCTTATGCCTGCAGCCATATGGGTTTTGTGCTAATACCGCTAGATTAGCCAGCACAAACGTGACTGAAGATTTGCCGGTCACCTCCTTTCACCCCCCCCCATCCAGCACATACACGTCAACTCCCTGCTCTCTTTCCTCTACTAATTTTTCATCTTGATGGTGGCACCGTGTCCCTTCACACCTTGCCGTGAACGCATTAGCTGATGTTGGCAGACTGATCTGTGTCTCGATGTTTGGCTGCACTTGATGTGACATACATGACAACAGCTTGTATAACCTTAAACACGCTCCTGCTAGCACGTACAGTCACAATGACACACGTTCACACTTTTTCACATTTATTCTGGAAGACTCTTCAGGGCAGTGTGAGGACTGACGACACAGCTGTTCTGGACAGAAGTTAATGGCGAATATGACATCAGTTTTTATTGTCGCTATGTTATCGCCATCATAAAGATAAACTTTATAACAGTGATAAAGATTTTCCCTCATCACTTCTGCTTTCCAAATATCTCGTATCATGATTTGACAGTTACACATCAGTGGTATTTGTGTTTATATATTAAGTGACAAAAACCTGTCCAGGTCACATTTCATAATAAAATGAAGCCAAATTGTTATTATTCTAAGCATTCAGGTGTTTTTACTTGAAGTTTCAGTGGTTATTCTAGTTATAACCTCAGTAATATAATGCAATTTTGAAAATTGCCCTCTCTTATATTTTTAAGTTAATGCAACACAAGTGTTTCTGTCATTAAAGCTAAATATATGAAATATATAGTATATCATATATTTAATATATAAACACAAAGAGTGATCTTTGTGTTTATAAATTAAATAAGTGACAAATTGTGTTTATAAATTAAATTAAATTAGTGACAAAAACATGTCCAGGTCATGTTTCAGAATAAAATGAAGCCAAAATGTTATTATTTTAGTGCTTACAGATGTTACTTTATATAGTGTGTGTGCGTGTGTGTGTGTGTGTATATGTATGTGTATATATATATATATATATATATATATATATATATATGTGTGTATATATATATATATATATATATATATACACACATTATTAAATAATAATATTAATTATATGTAAAGATAAAATATTTATAATATTTTATCTTTATAATATATAGAAATATTTAAATAATAAAATGTGTGTGTGTATGTGTGTGTATATATATATATATATATATATATATATATATATATATATATATATATATAATACAAAATAAAGAATAC
The DNA here is from genome assembly GCF_022985175.1 of Labeo rohita. Lineage (NCBI taxonomy): Eukaryota > Metazoa > Chordata > Actinopteri > Cypriniformes > Cyprinidae > Labeo > Labeo rohita. Next base: position 40,051,628 of record NC_066875.1, read on the forward strand.
TAATTATCTTACACACATGCAAAATATATATTTTATTAAATAAAAAATAACTATATATAAATAACATTTATTTATTATATTATTTAATATTATTATTAAAATAATAAAATTGTGTATATATATATATATATATATATATATATATGAATGTAAATATAAAAAAATAATGTATTACAAAATAAACAATAATACTAATTATCTTACACACGCACAATATATTTTATTAAATTAAAAAATAACTATAACATATTTAAATAATTAAAAAAAAAAACAAATATATGTATGTATATATATATATATATACATATATATATATATATATATATATAATATGAATGTATGTATACATGCACAATATATATTTTATTTAAAAAACTATATAAAAATATTTAAATAATTAAATTTTATATATAAATAAGAAAAAATACTAATTATTTTACACAGTTTGTATATAGGTAATAATAAAATCTATTATTTATAAATATGTGAAATAATATAAATAAATAATACAATTAGAAATGAATGTAAAATAATATACAACAATATAAATAATAAAACTAATTATTGTGTGCATATACACACATGTATGCAATATATATTTTTATTAATAATAATATTATTACTTGTATGTAAATATATAAAACAATATAAATAATAAAAAGTATATGAATATAATCGATAGATAGATAGATAGATCATTTTTATAATTGAATTTCTGATTTCTTTCATTTGAATTTGGACTGAAATATGACCCATGACATGTTCTTGACAGATTTGATGTGATTCGTCCATATATATCCTTGTGTCTGTGTCAGTATAACTACTCTCTGTGCATGCCCATATACGACCAAAACGTTTGGACTCGTGCAGGACGCACACATGGTATGATATGGATGGATGTGAGTTTGTGTTTGTGTTTGTGTGTGTGTAAGCAACTATCTTGCACTATGTGCCAGTGTGATGGAACCTTATGGCGGTGTGTCAGTGTGTGACGTTGAGAGGTAATCCTGCTCTCTGTGACGTGGATCACCTCCTTTCCTAGCTGCTTGTCAACAGATGGAAACTCGAGGATTAGCACTATAAGAGTGACGGCTGACAGAGCCAGGCAAGACAACCTCATCCAGCAGAACAACAACTCGGACATTGAGACAAGGAATACATGTGAACAAAATTACATTGATTCCAGGTTCTCTAGAGAGGGAAAACAAATCAATCTGACTACAGACTGCGAAAACATCCGCTGAAGAAGTTTGAGAAGGCAGAATCCAAATATTACTCTTGCTTTTTCCCTATTAGACTCTTTGGGGTTCTTCGAAATAGTTGAGACATGACTGTTATCAAGGTCAAACAGTGAGTATCTTTGAACATGTTATACATGTTGTTTTGTTCATTCAGTAATTGGTAAGCTAATATTTTTTTAATCGTTTTTAACAGCCAACCCTTAATTATAGGGTGTAGTAAAGTTTAGTATTTTCTAGGGAAACACTGAACGACGGGATACTGTGTCAGAGGTTATTGTCATTTGGTTTGGTTTTGGTTTAGAACAGTTTCACATTAGACGCTTTTACTTGTATTTACAGGTGAACATCTTTATAGTTGTATAGTTGCATAGCTTTATGTTATAGTTTTGCTCATATGTTCTGTAATGTTGAGGTGAGGTGACCTGGAATTGTTTGTCTGAGTCCACATTGGCTGAATATTCCCACATATGGACGACAGGTTGTCTGGTCATGTGAGGTTTTGATGTGAGGCGCACACTGCTGTTGTCTGCTGACTCAGTGCCAGTTTTGTTAGTGGCAGCAGCGGGTTTGACAGAAGGTGTGACCTGGTTTACATACCGCAGCATGACTCGGCATGTCTGCGGGTCAGGATGGGGGTGATACGCAAGCAGGTGTAGCTGTGACAACAACATGGTTATTTCTGTTCAGATCCAGATTATGATTATCTATAAGACCGTTGAGGTGTGTGTGTGGCTGCTTGCGTAGTGGAAGCATGTGCTTCATGTCTTATTTCTTTTTTTACACCTTTGTAGAGTCCCCACCGTCCCTGTGAAGAACTTAAATGGATCCAGTCCTGTCCATCCAGCTTTGGCAGGTGGGAAACCATATGCATGCAGACAAGTTATAAATAGTGTCTTTGATTAAATATAGTAACATTTATGATAGATACTAAAACTAAAAATAGATGGATACAAAGCAAATGGAATTGTCTGTTCTGATTGGTTAGGTATCACTGGTATTCTAATGAGCGCCGCTGGACTCCCGGTTTGCTTGACCCGCCCACCCAAACTTGTGCTCCACCCCCCCACCTGTCAGCAAGAGCGACATCAAACCTGTGCCAGGCCTCGGCCACTGCTGCCGGAAAACCACAAAGAAGCAGGCCCGCAAAGGCAAGGAGCGAAAATATTTTTATGCGAATTACAATTACTGTTGAAAAAATTAAGTCAAACTTAAATAATAATTTTAGACCGCTCATTTATGCACTGAACAGCTGTTAATGCACAATCATTGTTTTAGATCTACTAACTATAATATTGTGTAAGATATGCATAAATCTAGTCTATGTGATGCCCGTTTCAGAGCAAATACGCAAATTTGTTGCATTTCATTTTCTGACGCACTTCACTCAACAGAGATAAACCCGGCAGTGCATATAACTTACTTGCCATAATAAACGCTTGCTTTTTGAAATTGAAAATGAAATTCATATAAAAAATAAAAAAAGTAAAAAAGAAAGATCTAAATATTCGCATTATATTTTAACATGTACTATATATATAATTGTGTTTTTATTTAATTAATTAATTAATTAACTTTTTTTTTATTTAAAAATATTTTAATTATATACATTATCAGACTTTTTAATTTTATTATTTAAAAAATATTTATTTATACACACAACTGTTCAAAAGTTTCAAATAATTATAAAAAGTTTTTTTAAAATACAATGAAAACAGAGATATTGTGAAATATTATTCATAATATTATTATTATTATTATTTAATATTATTAATAATCATAACAAATATCACAAAAAATTAAATGTATATTTTTTAAAATAAAAATATTAGCATTGTATTTTTAAGTGTACTGTAAAGTAATTGTATTTTTATTTAATACTCACTTTATTTTAAAATATATGCATATATTTTGATAATATACATTATCAAACCTAATTAATTTTATTATTTAAAAAAATTATGCACACATCGTCAAAATTTTCGAATAATTAATTTTTGTCAATTAAATACAATAAAAACAGTGATTTGTGAAATATTAATAATAATGTTCTTTAATATTATTAATAATAGTAAAAAGTATCACTAAAAAATTAATTAAAAAAAATAATAATATTGATAATATTTAATAATCATTTCTGTTTTTACTGTATTTTAATCAAATAAATGCAGTCTTAGTGAGCATAAGAGATGTTTTTCAGAAACATTAAAAATCATAATTATTCCAAACTTTAGACCAGTAGTGAATGTTTAAACAATATATAATAGATTATAATAGAATATTTATATTTTATGTATCATGTCCCACCTTTGTGAGATTATTTTTCTAAATCCTTATTCAATTTAACGTATGTTTTCTTTCATTTGAGCAGGTAGAACTTCAGAAGAAGTTGTTAGAAGATATCTCCAGAAAGTCCGCAACCCACCTGAGGAGGTAAACAAACATGATTCATATTTTTCAATTATTTTTAATTATTTAAATCACTTTAATTAAAATATAAACCTTAACTTTTAAATTAAAATTATTCTTTTAATTATCTTTTATTAGATTAATTAAACGTGATTCAATTTTTTTTTTTTTCTCTCGTTTTCTCTTTTACTTCAAATCTTTTTTTAGGATTGTACTATCTGTATGGAGTCCCTCTGTGGCCCCTCTGGCTATAAAGGACCAGGTGTCGGTGGCATTTCTCGTGCAGAGTCAGTGGGTCGTCTGTCTCAGTGTGGGCATCAGTACCACCTGCAGTGCCTGGTGGCCATGTACAACAACGGCAACAAAGACGGCAGCCTGCAGTGTCCCACCTGCAAGACCATCTATGGTGTTAAAACCGGCAACCAGCCACCAGGAAAGATGGAGTACCACGTCATTCCTCACTCCCTTCCTGGACACCCTGACTGCAAAACCATTCGGATTATCTACAACATACCGCCTGGCATTCAGGTAAGGCTCTTAATTTGGAGCTTGTTTAAAATCACTGCAATGTCCAGAGCATTCATTTCCACTGGCATTTGTGCCACCTACATTGTATGCTGAGCTGCTGCAATGTTATATAACCGCATGCATATGTTATATAACTATAATGTTCGTCTAAATGGCCCTGTCTGTGATTGTTTTAGGGTCCAGAGCATCCCAACCCCGGGAAGCCCTTCACAGCTCGTGGATTTCCAAGACACTGCTACCTCCCTGACAGTGAAAAAGGCCGCCTGGTGAGTCTCCAGACTTTTGCAAACTCAATTTCGTTCATACTCTGACAGGGTCTCAGAGTGTCTCTTAAATTTAGTTCATTTTATCAAGTTTAAGGTTGTAAAAAGACTACATAGATGTATGTATATATGTGACCCTGGACCACAAAACCAGTCATAAGGGTTCATTTTTTGAAATTGAGATTTATACATCATCTGAAAGCCGAATAAATAAGCAATGATGTATGGTTTGTTAGGATATTTGGCTGAGATTCAACTATTTGAAAATCTGCAATCTGAGGGAGCAAAAAAAAAATCTAAATATTTATAAAAATAGCCTTTGAAGTTGTCCAAACTAAGTTCTTAGCAATGCATATTACTAATCAAAAATTAAGTTTTGATATATTTATGGTAAGAAATGTACAAAATATCTTTATGGAACATGATCTTTACTTAATATCCTAATGGTTTTTTAGCATAGATAAAAAAATTTGATAATTTTGAACCATGCAATGTGTTTTTGGCTATTGCTACAAATATACCCGTGCTACTTAAGACTAGTTTTGTGGTCCAGGGTCACATATAGTATAGGGATGGTTCACCCAGTAATTTAAATCCTGTCAAGCTGTATGCATTTCTTTTTTTTCTGTTAAACACAAAAGATACTTTGAAAAATATTGGTAATCAAACAGTTGACGGTAGCCATAGTTTTTTTTTTTTCTATGCAATGGAGGTCAATGGCTACCAGAAACTGTTTGGTTACACATATTCTTCAAAGTATCTTCTTTTATGTTCAACAGAAGAAAGAAATTCATGCAGATTTGAAACATCATAAGGGTGTGTAAGTAATGGCAAAATATTCATTATTAGGTGAACTGTCCCTTTAAATAACTTAAATAGTATAATTAAAGTCTTAATAATTTCAAATAGTCTTAAATGTAGTGATGAAAAATAGTAATCGCAAAATATGGCTTAATTTTATTAATCTTGCAATGGTTTAATTAAATACAAGTATAAAATGTAATCAATTTAATCAAAACATGGTGCTGTTGCACATTATACAGACTGGCAGTTTCAATGCAGTTTGCAATCAATGAATAACACATAATCATATATTTAAAAAAAAAATGCATTTATTTGATCCAAAGTACAGCAAAAACAGTAACATTTTAAAATATTTTTACTATTTAAAATAACTGTTTTCTATTTTAATATATTTTAAAATGTAATTTATTCCTGTGATTTCAAAGCTGAATTCCTCCAGTCACATGATCCTTCAGAAAACATTCTATTATTCTGATTTGCTGTTCAAAAAAACATTTATTATTATTTTAAATATTTTTATTATGTTGAAAACAGCTGAGTAGATGTTTTTTTTTAAGGTTTCTTTGATGAATAGAAAGTTCAGAAGAACAGCATTTATCTGAAATAGAAATCTTTTGTTACATTATAAATGTCTTTGTCATCACTTTTGACTAATTTAAAGCATCCTTGCTAAATAAAAGTATTAATTTCTATAATGTTACAAAGGCTTTTTGTTTCATATAAATGCTGATCGTTGGATCTTTCCAAAAAAAATCCTGAAAAAAAGTACTTGACTGTTTTAAATTTTGATAATAATAATAATAATAATAAAATGTTTCTTGAACAGCAAATCAGCATATTAGAATGATTTCTGAAGGATCATGTGACACTGAAGACTGGAGTAATGATGCTGAAAATTCAGCTTTGATCACAGAAATAAATTATATTGTAAAATATATTCAAATAGAAAGCAGTTATTTAAAATAGTAAAAATATTTCAAAATATTACTGCTTTTGCTGTATTTTGGATCAAATAAATGCAGGCTTGGTGAGCAGAAGAAACTTCTTTAAAAATCATTAACGATCTTACTGTCCAAAACTGTCTTTGAACTGGTAGTATTAAAAGGACTTTAAAATCTGTAAGATACCATGAATTACTGCTTTTATTAATTTACATATTCCAACCTCAAAATGTAAGGTTCTTCAGCTTTTATTCTAAACAATTGCTGCTCTGATAGGTGTTAAAGCTGTTGCTGGTTGCTTGGGACCGTCGGCTGATCTTCTCAGTGGGCACATCCAGCACTACGGGCGAGACGGACACGGTCATTTGGAACGAGGTGCATCACAAAACCGAGTTTGGCTCCAACCTGACCGGCCACGGTTACCCAGACTCCGGTCACCTTGACAACGTCTTGGAAGAGCTGAGGGCGCAAGGCATCACTGAGGAAGAGTGTCTGAGGGACTGAAAAATCCAAGACTGAATGTTTTTTTGTGTTAGTGTTGCCAAATCTGAATTCAATTCCCAGCTCTTGTTTCTCAGAAAACCTGAGACACTTTCGAAGTAAAAAAAAAAAAAAAAAACAGAGTTTGAGGACTCTAAAAGGTTTCTAAGTCATCATCGCTCAGTTTTTTCCAGTGATATTAGCCCTCCTACTGCTAAAGAAATTGTACGAGCCTGTCAGAAGTGGGACGGCCAGCTGCAAGAGCGGAGATTTACAAACAACTTTGCACTGTGCGTGATACTGTGGTGGAGCCGTTACCTTTTTGAAAATTCCTGTTAGCGTCCTCCCCACGGAAGCTAGATTTGGTACAGTGCAATTTTGTCGCTAGTGGGCTGCAGACGTAGACGAAAAACTGAACTGCCGGTGTCTGTTCAACCATTTAATGTATTGTAGTTCTGTGAAGGATACGCAAAACAAAGGTACTTCTGTGCATGTAGTTGTATCATTCGGCGCAGAGACGATTACGTCCTCGGTGTGAACTGAGGCCGCCACTTGTTGCTAACTTTGAAGCTCCAGTTGCAGTTTTAGATGCTGGAACGTGAATGTTTACTGCCTCATAGTGGCACTTGTTAACATATACATTCCAGTAATAACCATGGTATTTATTTGACGACATAGTTTTCGAAATGTTTGCAGTATTTACATTAACCACTTATATTTGTACTTATTTTACTGTATCTTACATTATTTTATAATGTCGAAACGAGAAATCTGTATTGTCGTTGATTTTGGGATGGAAACCAATCTCTGTCTGGCGACTGAAAGAGAGACATTCAAACTGCTTTGTTTATCAGTATTAAAGACGTGTGATAAGATTGGCGGCCAACGGACGGACAACGCACAAATTTAGTGAAAACACTAACTCATTTCTCTATGATTAGATTTGCTGTCGGAGAGAATTTCAAACGGGGCCTGTGCGCAAACTGAGCCAAGCTCAATTCTAGTGTTGTTTTTTGTTTTGTTTTGTTTTGTTATCACCAATAAGGTTTAGATTCTCCAAAGTTGCCGGCCTTTTAAATGGTTATTAAGAGCAACTAACCTACCCTGTTAAGTCCGTTGAAGTTGTATCCTGTGGACAAACTATCTCCGGTTGCCTTTCTGGTCTGTTCTCGGTAGGTCTATGGTGGACCTGTTTACAAAGCTGTTGACGAAACGTCTGCATGTATGTACATGCAAATGTGTAAGCTTACATTTATAGTTGATGTGCTGTATGTATGTGTTTTATGTACACAATTATTTTTTCCCCCCTGCATCCAAAAGCATGTTGTGGAAGTAAATGAGTATTTCTTTTTCTTGTATCATTTTTTTATATAATATACTTTTAATTGATTTAACTTTTTCTTATAAGCTATTAGGTTTTTTTCCACTGTGAAGTTTTTAATTTCTTTTTATTGCACTTGTATGATTTGATTTATTGTCCAGCCAAGTTCCTCATGATAGTTGCTATGGAGACAACAGTGAAAATGGCATCGCTGCCAGGACGAAAACTGTGAAGACAGAGAACGGAGCTAGGAGAACTAATGTTGCTGTATAATATAAAATGTACAAAACAACTCTTGCATATTAAATAGCTGCTGGAATACTGAATAAATATTAAAGGCACTCAAAAAAATGGTAATGCTGGTTTTGTTTTGTTTTTTTTTGTTTTTTTTTTTTCCCTCGCATTAAAAATGGCATAGTTAACCTATGTCAGTCAGGCACTGAATATTTGACTCAGTAGGGGGCGATGTTCAACTAAAATAACCTAAATCAAAAAAACAGGCAGGATCCACACTCACTTTGTGGCCTATGACTGACAGCGTACCAGTATATAACACAATTTAATGATAGCAATTTAATTCTGTAAATATTAAACTATTGTTTTCCATAACTATTTCTCAGAATGTACCCAAAACAGCATTATTCCTTAACTAAGCTGTTGGTAGACATCCATTTTACTGCAATATTCTCAAAATGGCCCAAAATCAGCACTAGACTGAATCTATCAAGATGGCAATAGGATGAGCTGCTCTCTCTCTCTCGCTCTCTCCCTGAATTAAAATTTTATCATGACACAAAATTAACAGACCATCTGGTGCCCCCTAAGACCAGGGCATTTCCTCTACAGGCACATGATCCATCCTGTTAATTAATGCTTTTATGTTATATGTGTTACATAACCCTGGATCTGTATTAGAACAAATTCAAAGGGCAAGGTTTAGTATGGATCTCAAAATATATATGTATGATGTATACTTAAATTTGTAAATATTCAAATACAATTTGATCTATCTATCTATCTATCTATCTATTGGTCTGTCTGGTTGATTAGAGATAGATAGATAGATATCAGAATCAAACCCAAATGCATAAATATATTAACTGATGTACCATTAAACAGATTCTATCTTGGTAAATACACACACACATATATATATATATATACTTTCCCATAATGTAAATCAGTACTCATTTCAGTCAGAAATGTCTCCAAATGTGTCTTAACAGAGTGAGGTTGATGTGTAGATGATGTGTCTAGACAGATGGGCGAACCACATAATGCGGTTAACACTGAGTTAGCCATAAAGAAGCACATGCACCGTGTGTCATCTCAGCTAGTAATCTGTCAAAGGGTGCACAAGATAACCCTGCCCCCCAAATCACTACCCCCAAAGTCCTGTCGGAGACCCCCTGTAGTAGAAGATGTAATCTGAAACACTCGGGTGTGGTCCGAATCGAGGAAGTGTTTGAGGGCAAATGTACTGTGGTAAAAAGGGCTCAGGGCCAGAGGGGAAATTACACTAACCTAAACAAGTTTCGTGCCGCAACATGCCTGCAAAATGAACGTGTGTGTTTCCAAAACCATTTTAGACTGAGTTTAAAGCCAAATCGGTCATTTTTGGATGTGAGACCAAAACAACATGATTTTCTTTCTCAATTTTCTTGTATATTCAAAGGCATCGTTTTAGGTGCAAATGCACTTTCTCTGCGACGTTCCTCTAGCCCCTGCTCTATTAAAAGCTTTTAAGCTCATAAACGCTCGGACTAAGTGGTCTGGAGAGAGACCGGTTGCCTAGGCAACAGCACACTCTGCCGCTTTCGGTCCCCAGAGGAGTCGTATTTCACATGCAGATTTTCTGCCTGCCCGACCCACTTTGTTGGCTTTCAGCTAAAAGCTTTTTGCTGCAGACTGACAGAGACAAAAGAGTAGAGGAGAAGGGGAAGGGTTTGGCTAGAAGAGGAGGGCCTTAACGGGCTGTTGCCAGGGTAACTTGACATCATGCTGACGAACTTCCCTCTTTAAAAGCTTTTAAAGCGATTGCTCCAGCCCTCCAGGTTCCATTTTGAGGCCTCTTAACTAAGCATGGGGGGAAGGGCAGCAGAGGCCTGTCTCTCGCACACACAAGCACATGCTTGAGAAAGCAAAGTAAGGCCAGGAAAACAGACTGCACTGAGAAAGAATCAAGCTTAAATCATAAACCCGAGCGAAAGGTACATAAGCTGCGCTTAAATGGCCTCTGAGGACCTCTGCTTTAGTTACACTGTGCCAGGCTCGAACGAGAAGCACAGGAGGGCTCGGAACTGGACGGATTCCGAGATGAAAGCTCTTGTGTACATTTGGGAAGAGTATGTGACAGAGCTAAAGAAGGCGAAGCGCAATGCTAAGATCTACGAGACAATGGCTAAGCAACTTTACGAATTAACCGGGGAACAGCGACACAGGGAGGAGATTAAGATGAAGATTACCAACATGACTTTCCAATTCAGGCAAGTAAACACTACACTATCACCTATCTATCTATCTGTCTATCTATCTATCTATCTATTTGCCATTCTGTCTGTCCGTCTACTTGAGGACCAAAGACTAACATTAATTCAATCAATAATAAGTTTATCACTACACAAGTGTCTTCTCTTACAACTTATTGAAATTAAATTAAATTAAGGTAAAAATTCCAGGTGTACTTCGTTTCGCTCAGTCGTGCGCATACTTGAGCACGCAAGTCTTTAAAAGCGTACCGCATTGGCTGAGCTCGGACGCCCGCTATCGACGCATGCGCACTACATACTAGCGTACTAGCGTTGGAAGCGCACTGCATGTGCGCTGTTGTTCGCGCACAAGTGTGCGCTGAAAATCGGGCTACACACGGACAGCAGCGGACTGTACTGATGACGAAATTTACATCAGGCGCTGTGCCTTCAACAAGCGAAGTATGCATGCTTTCGGTTTTAGAAAACAATGAGATATGTTGGTGATAGAGAGGCGCTTGGACGACAGCAATGCAAAATCAGTCTAAAACAAAAGGCGTACCTGTTCCATATCGAGTTCAAATAACAAAACAGAACGCAAATATGGCACCAAACATTCTTAAGAACCAATACAACATAAAAACAACGTGAATCAAATCAGAATCACTTTGTCACATCGCTGTAAACACAAATGTGGTGGGTAAACGTTTTGGGTGCAGTGCTGTACTGACACATATTCAACCTAGGCTAAATATACGCAATAAACAATAACAGCCTACGCAGAAGAGTCATAGTAAGATTATACACGTTTTAGTTTCTGTGGTCTGTGCTGGAGGCTTCATAGAGAGATATAATATATGTAGCACTCTTAAAAATATGTTTTATTCAGTTTATTCAGAAGTAGGAACAGGAATGACTTTTGAGTGCTGTGTGAGCTTTACTGGCTATTTTATGAAGATTTCAACTGATGCAGTGCACTAAGCAACTATGGGTAAGTGTTTACAACAGCAGAATACAGCTTTTGAAAATGGTTAACACAATTTCCCTAAAATACCACAGTCAATATTGTGGTCTTGTTTTTACCTTAGTGCAGATTAGTGTGATTCTAACATTACTGATCCATTCTCTTAAAGGTGCAGTGTGTAAAATTTAGAAGTGCAATATAATTTACATAACTAGGTTTATAAGAAGTATATAAAGACCTTACCTAATGAACCGTTTTGATTTTATTACCTTAGAATGAGAAATTTCTATCTACATACACAATGTTTTTACAGTAGCCCTGAACAGACAAACTACTCTGTATGGTGTTTTGTCACTATGGCCACATTCACACTGTTAGTTTTTGGGATTGACAACTGCATTTACTTACAGGTGTGAGTCTCGAAATGTCCTGTTCACACTGCAACTTACAGTAGCTTTTTGAATACTGTCTGTATGAACATTCAACAGAAGTCAAGCCCATATTCCTTACGAGTAATCATAGCAGCAGTGAACAAATTAATATTAAAGATGGCGACGTCTGTAAAACTGAAAGTACAAGATTGGACAAGAGTCCAATCGAGCCACGCGCAGAACACAAAACTGATGGGCAGGAGCGGCTCCGGTGGAGACTGGATATAAAACGTTGACACGCAACTCATTTCTCTGTCACTGTAAAATGATCAAAAACACAAATTAAAGCATGCAGCTTTCTAGAGCACATTTGAGTGGACAGAAAGTTTGATGAGAAGCTGAAGTGCAGCGTGATGTCATCAAAATCGTTGATCCATACTGGCAGAAGTGGGAGACTGTATGTTTTGAATTCTTATAATTTGTAAATGCAAATTTTGTCATTGTTTTGGAGCACACTATCTTATAGATAACCGTAAGGCTAAGATATTTATACTAAAAGCCGAAAAACTTTAATTTTGATTTCATGGGGACTTTAGGCTAATACACTTTTTACACTATATGAAACAGTATGAAGTAGGTACTTAAACAGTATCTTTTTTCTAACAGGAAGCTGAAGTACACAGCAAATGGAAGCAGTGCTACACCCGACTGGCCGTACTACAAATCTATTGAGAGGATCTTGTCAAAGGTACCAGACCAAGGCCATTTGAGCCCACCGAACCTCTCAACGTCTGGCCCCTCCACCTCTCAAATCGAGACTTCTGTGCCCCAGTCAGCTCCGCCAAGTGGGTTCCTCCCTGAGTACACGGGTTCCTCAGAGGAGAGAGAAATCAACGATGAGGAGGAAGGCCTAACAGAGAACTCTGAAAGTTCTTTTGAGACCAGGTAACATGTTCGATCTGATCACAGATCCATTTCACTATCACAATTATGGAATTAGAAATTAATTATAAATGCATGGCTGTCCATCTGCAGGTCCCAGCCACATAAGAGGCGGAGGCTTTCACATGTGTCATTGCGGCGAAAGAAGCTGCGTGTCCTGGACGCAATGCTGCAGGAGCAACGCAGGATAAGCCGTGCCGTTGAAGAGGCATGTCACGAAGTTCGCCGTGTTATGCATCAGCAGAACTTCCTGCAAGTGCAGAGCCTCCAGCTTCAGGAGCGAATGATGAACCTCCTGGAGAAGATGATTCCTGCTCCGTCTGCCTCTTCTTGGCCCAACCAACCAGTCTCAAAGGGTTTAGGAACACCTACAACTGAGTGACAGGACCTCAGATACAGGATAAGGACCTTTGTTGTCTTTGCTGAGGAAGTGTTGCTATATGCTATCTAAGTATAAAAGCTATAACCAACTAGTTAGCTGTACATTTTAGACCTGTTTAGGCACCGTTAAGTCTTCTACAATAAATATGTTATTCAAAAATGTAAAATCACTATTTATCCACATCTGATTCAAACTGTCTGAATCAAATTGTAGTTCTCAAAAGTTAGAAGGTGACTGTTATGTGACACGAAATGTGTTATGATATCTGATTTGTTTGATGTCAAAATTTCTGTGTTAGATTCCTGGCTAATTATTTAGAAAATTTAATGTCAGTCATGGTTGACTGACATCTAAAAGATTTCAGATTGCTTTTAAAGTATTCTTTAAAAGGATACCGTGTTCAAGAAAGCTCCAGAAGAGCAGAATTTCAGGTCAGGCAGATAACACCAAACGGTTGGTGATAATGTAAACTGGATGATTGTAAAGGACAATCTTAGTTTAGTTAGTATTATTACAGTTCAATGTTACCATTACACTGTTATAGCATAGCACAATTTAGCAAAATGTAACATGTTACTAAATGTTGCAAAATGCAATTATTTTGGTAGCAGTTTATATGCGCATATTTAGCTTAGATCTGTTAAAATACATTCACAAAAATCTGTTTGCATAAAATGACTATGATACACCTCTTTTATGAATTTCTGAATTAAAGGTCATTTTGATATTTTTGTCAGGTGTCAAAAATGTCTAGGTGGTCCAGCTGTCCAAAGACTGTAAAAGAGAAAAAAAGTGTCATTAAAAAGTTGAAAGCTGAAAAAATAGTTGGCATACGTTGTTTGGAATAATCTGTTATTGTTCGTTTTTATTATTTGAATCAATATCTGTCTGCCGAATTAATTTAGCGAATGAACTCAAAATATGATACCATACTACCCACACTATTTCTGCAAATTTAAACGTTTAAAACTAGATTTTTCCTAATCTCCTTTTTATCATCTCACACTGTCCTTATTTGTCACTCAACCTTAAAGACTCCCAAAAGTAGCCAGATAGATTGAACCTGACTTGCACCCAAACATTATAATGGTTAATGCACCACCACATGCTCTTTAATTCTTCTTAATGTGCAGGCAGGATAGTTAATCCTTTCTGTTGTGCCTTAAATTGTGCACAAGGTTATATGAATTTGAACATCTCTCTTCTTTGTCTGGGATGAACTGGTCTGTCAGGGCTTCATGAAAGGTGTCTGTTGATAAGAAAGACGTTAGTGCTCAGTGACCTGGGTGTGGTGTCATGAATAGAAAACAACATTTTAAAAAATGCACTGCAGCCGTTAACTTGTATTTTACGCTTATATTTCTCAAATTACTGTATTTCATAAAGATTAACGTTACATCACCTGAATGAAATTTGAGAACGCTGTTTGTAATCTTACTATATAGTCGCAATACCGCTGTTTTAAATAATACGTCAATTAATGTTATTTAATACATGTGCGTTAATCCCTACTGTCTAAATAATCGTCTACTACTACGTGCTCTCAATCACAATAAACCATTTTAGTAAATAGCAAACACTAAAGTAAAAAACTGCGTGTTTTTTTTTTCAACCACCAATGAGAGCGCCGTATATATTTGAATATTGAACATGATTGACACGTCTGTCGACCAATGAGAGAGCTGATATCAGTTTGCAAACGTTACGGTGCCATAGCGACAACAGAATGACGCTTTGTATTCCCAACAATAGTGAATGGCAGTGGTTTAAGTCCGTCGCGCGAAGGGAGTTCCGAAATAAACGAAGAAAAACTTTGGAGTTAAAAAAGAGTGCAGGTAAGCGCCGGTGTTTACGTTTGTTGTTAATAAATACGTGAACTTTAAGTGAAAGAGCGTTTGGAACGCAAGTTTGTTTACACGTTACGTTAGTGTAAATGAAAAGTGGTTGGCATGTGACACGAAAGCTCTCAGAGCAAATAGGTAGTTTTGTATCTATCTGTTTCTTTTTTAAAAAGACTATTAACTTTCATAATTCTGTCATTTTTTTTGAAGAAATGTGATTAAAGCAGTTTAATTTATCCCTGTTTCACAATTTGAATAACGTTTTTGAATTTTTACACTTAGTTCTGGGTTGTAAATCTTTAAAAATATAAAAAATACATTATGTAAAAATATTTATAAAATATCAGGTGTTATTTAATATTGTTTATATAATAAATATTAATTTATCTATAGGTATATGAGTTCTGCATTAAAAATAAAATGAAATTGTTTATAATTGTTATATATGTATATATATATATATATATATATATATATATATATATATATGTGTGTGTGTGTATATATATATATATATATATATATATATATGTATATATATATATAAATATATACATTTATGTATATATATATATTTAAATATATATATGTATATATATATTTATTTATTTGTTTATTTATTTTTGTGGGAAAGAAATTATAGAAATGAATACTTTTATTTAGCAAGGAGGCTTTAAATTGATCAAAAGTGATGATTAAGACATTTATAATGTAACAAAAGATTTATATTTCAGATAAATGCTGTTCTTCTGACCTTACTATTAATCAAAGAAACCTGAAAAATTCTACTCAGCTGTTTTCAACATAATAATAAATAATAATAATAAATATTTCTGGAGCAGCAAGTCAGAGTATAAGAATTATTTCTATGGGATCATGTGACTGGAATAATAATTCTGAAAATTCAGCTTTGAAATCACAGGAATAGATTACAGTTTAAAATATATTCCAGTAGAAAACAGTTATTTTAAATAGAAAAAAAAAAGAAAAAAAATACTGTTTTTGCTGTACGTTGGATCAAATAAATGCAGGCTTGGTGAGCAGAAGAGCCTTTTTTAAAAAACATAAAAAATCTTACTGTCCAAAAACTTTTGACTGATAGTGTACAATTAAATAAATTTTAATACATTTTATAAAAATGTATTATAGTTTTTAAAAGACATTTAGAATGGTCAAGGTTTTTCATCTGATTGATGCATTTGACATTATTTAAACTTTATAGTTTGTGCTACAAATGATAAAAATACGAGGAGAGAGGTTGAAGGTCTCTGTAGGCCACCTCTTTAAAATCCGCTATGTGTGTGTGTGTTTGTGTGGCAAGGTTTATTTCTCTGTTATCATTGTACATATTATAATTTGAGCTGTTTTTCTATTTATCGACACAGTCTTTATTGTATAAAGTGCTATAGAAATAAGGTTGGCTTTACTTGACATATATTTGCATTTTTAATACATTTTTAAACAAATGAAAAGTCTCTCATTCTAACCTCATTTTACTCCCCTCAGGTCTGATCCTTAAGCAGTGCAGCAAGATGATTGTTCATGGTTGGAACTGTATCTGAACAAAACTACTATACTAGTACAAAGTGCTACTATTGTGAGTTCCAGCACCAAAATGAGAGTTCTGAAGCCAGCTGAGTCGACTATAATGCATTTGGACCGTCCCACCAGCCCGGCGGTTCGCCGGGTGGAGATGGAGCGTGGCAGAGCTGGCTACGGATTCACCATTGCCGGCCAAGCACCTTGTGTCCTCCGGGGAATAATAAAAGGGAGTCCGGCGTACAGTGTCGGACTGCGACCTGGGGACCGCATCTTGCGTGTAAATGATACAGACGTGTCTGAGGCGTCGCATGAAGTTGTGGTAAAGCTGATTGGTACATCATCACGATCGCTGTGTTTGCTGGTCACATCTGGTGAGAGGACGCCTATGGCCTCCTGCTCCAGTGACGAGGAACTGGGTTGTCAGAATAGGAGTAAACTGCCATGGCTCAATCCTGGAAAAAATGATCCTTTCCTCAACAGTAGAGACTTGAGTGAGCCGATGCTTCAGTCGGTTGGGAGTTTTGATACTGTTTTTGAGATCTCCGATCAGGGAACCATGACCGCTCATCAAGAGAAGCAGAAAAAACAAAGACCTTTGTCTGAACCAGATATGTCTTATTGGCAGCAGCGTAAATCAAAAAGCCACGCCGGTAGTCTTTTACAGGATGACACATCTCGAGTCGTAAGTGAAGATTCTGTGTTTTCAGACCTTCAGAGTCAGAATGACTTTGTATCTGATTCTAGTATCCTGAACGTTGCAATGATTGTGGGATACATCAACTCCATGGAACTGGAGCTTCTACCGTCACAATCTGAGGAGGAGGCTTTGCAAGCTATTCGTGAATGCATCAGTCGAATCGGTATTGAGCAGAAGACCCATTCGCTGGTCATGATGAGGGTCAAATGCAACTCCGTTCAGCTTTGTGATGACCAAGATGTTGTTCTAGCATCTTACCCAGCGGAGAACCTGGCGCTTTGCGTCATTTGCACAGAGGACAGCAGGTTCTTTGGCCTCGTCTCAGTTGATTCAATAAAACATATTGATGCTGGGATGCAGACAAGCACCCTGAAAACTTTATGTCATGTTTTTTTCATAGATCCAGAGCTTTATGAACATAAGGAGCACCAAAGCATCATACGGCACTTTGGGATTTCCTGCACTCCAGATCCAGACACTCAAGGCTGTCTGGAGTTTCCTCAAACTCCACATTCAGTTTCGCACTTTGTGTCCGTTCTCTATACCGACATGGGAGACTATATTGAAAAACTGAGGTTGAAACTTGACAGTGAGAATCCTGAAGAAAATGCACGTAACAATGGCAGTGGCAGCGACAGCGGCATCGGAAATGCTTCACCAGAGGATAAAGACAGTCTTATTGGCAACTGGAGCTTCACATCTCCAAACATTCCCAACCCTCCACCATATTATTCCCAGCACAGGAGCAGCGTACTTCTCAAAACGGAGTGTAGGTGCCTTCTGTCTGAACCGCTAACTGGAGCTGCTCAACCTGTGAATCAGTCAGCACGGGCAGATAGTTCAGCTTTTACTCCTGTTCCTCTTAGTATACAGTCTAACTTGCCACCTAAACCAAGAGACAGTCAACGGAGGCCTTCCATTGGCTTAAAAGCTCGCTGGCAGAAGTCTCGTCCAAACAGCATTGAATGCTTGGTGGAGAGGGACAGCGATGGGCCCAAAAGTAGCATCCTTCCACCCGCTATGGAACAAATCCCGACTCTCCGATACAAACCACTTGAGGATTTCAAACATCCTCAGAGACTGAACTTCACCCCACAGCTTGAGCTGACCTCCAAGTTATTTAGTAGTGGAGCCAAGCATAAGGATGGGGAAAATAAGGTCAGAATAAAACAAATCTCTGAAGAGTTGATATCTGAATCTGTTCTGATACTAAACTATATATATAAAACTATGGTTTACATTCAACTATGCAGTTGCTAAGGTGTTTTGTGTGGTGAGCATGTAGGCTCTTCTAGTTGATTGCTACTGGTGAATTTTCTTTTTTTTACTTTTTTTTTTTTAACAATGTAATTTACCTTAAGAATGAGTAATAATAATAGTGATGCTCTCAACAAAATAACGTACAATGGTCTTTTCCGCTACTTTGTTTGTGAATCAAATGAGACAATCTTTGCTTTGTCTTTTCTGTCTGCCCTATGGTCAGTCTTATGGCAGGTTTATTGCCAGTTTGCCACCATACTAAGTTAAAGGGCTTAATACAATGAGCCATGGAACAGATGGTGCTGCAAGTAGCAGGCACAGCAGATGGAGCTATTGGGTTGATTAGTGCGGTTCAATATGATTATGCCGGATGGATCAGCTTTAGCTCTATTAACAATGTCGAGAGTCACCTAGCAACAATTTGTCAGCCATGTAAAGGAACAGAAGAATATTATTTCCTTCCTTTCACTGAGATGATTTATTGCCGGGTCATCTGTCTCTCTCTGACATGTCTTGCCCTTCAGATTTAATTATGAAACCTACATTTTAATTATGTACTGGAAAGTGTATTTTTAGATGCAAACCGTCTCTAAAATTAATAAATAGAATTAAATAAATTAAATTAAAGATTTTATTTCATAATTTACTTATGTATTTTACCATTTTACTAATTTGCCATTTACCATTTTGAATTTTCAGGGCAGTTTCCCTCATTTTCTGTTAAAAAAATCAATGAGATAATGTATTGAAAATACTGATAATTAAGTGATATTATCAACTTTTTTTGTTATACACTTTTTTTTTTTTTTTTAAAGAAGTCTCTTCTGCTCGCCAAGCCTGCATTTATTTGATCCAAAGTACAGCAAAAACAGTAAAATTTTGAAATATTTTTACTCTTTAAAGTAACTGTTTTCTATTGGAATATGTTTTAAAATGTAATTTATTCCTGTGATTTCAATTTTAGCATTACTCCAGTCACATGATCCCTGAAATCATTCTAATATTCTGATTTGCTGCTCAAAAAAACATTTATTATTATTATGTTGAAAACAGCTGAGTAGATTTTTTCAGATTTCTTTGATGAACAGAAAGTTCAGAAGAACCGCATTTATCTGAAATAGAAATCTTTTGTACCATAATAAATGTCTTTATCATCACTTTTGATCAATTTAAAGTATCCTTGCTAAATAGAAGTATTAGTTTCTATAATTTCTTTCCCCCCCAAAATAAAAAATTTATACTGACTAATGTTACAAAAGCTTTTTATTTCAGATAAATGAATAAAAGAATCCTAGAAAAATGTACTTAACTGTTTGAAATATTGAACAGCAAATCATAATATTAGAATGATTTCTGAAGGATCATGTGACACTGAAGACTGGAGTAATTATGCTGAAATTTAGCTTTGATCATGTATTCAAATAGAAAACAGTTCATTTAAATAGTAAAATATTTCAAAATTTTACTGGTTTGCTGTACTTTGGATCAAATAAATGCAGGCTTGGTGAGCAGAAGAGACTTTTTTAATAAACATTAAAAATCTTACTGTTTTTTTATTTTAAAAAATTCTTATATTACAAACTTATCTTAACTACAAATTAATTTTAAATTACAACTAACACAACTGATAAAAGAGCTGATAGACTTTTTACAATTAGTGTGACATGGAATTATTATTTTTTTATTTATATGAAAATGTCACTGTCTTGTAAGACACACATTACTGTTATTCACATTTGCTGTGGCAGTCACTTTTATGAAATTACAAAGGATTGTATATCAGCTGTAATCACACCTCGGATTAATGTTTGTCTTCTCAGGGATCCTTATTTTGGGCACTCACAAGGGGACGTTCCTCTGTACGAAGACCATCAGGTCCTGCTAAACGACTCAGTCTGGCTCATTCCCTCAATGACCTTGAGGTAAGAAATAGCAGTTTCTGTTTTGCCTCTAAAGCACCCACATTATACTGTTAAATCATAGTTTTTGTAAGTTTCGTATTTGCTGATGAAAACAGAGATACAGGTTTAACTGTTTAACTGTTTTGTTCTCAGGGCCAGTCAGACTATATTATGCTCTAATCCAATTCAAACTCCTGCTTCTTTCACTTGAGAAACTCATTTCTTTTCTCTCTCTAAATGCACAGAGTGGCCTTTGTGGTGTTGCATTATTCTCAAGCACAATCATGTTTTTCTGTTTTCAATAGAAAGGATAACCATGAAACTATTATAAACACGTGGTACTCTGCATGATAATGATGGTACCATTAGTATCCTCTCCCAAATGTAAAAAAGCCTTTATGTGGCTGGACAGTCTGAAAACACACATTACTTTCAGCTTCAACTTTCACTTCGCTGTTCATTCAAAAGAATAGTTCAGCCACAAATAAAAATTATTTACTCCCCCTCCTGTTGCTATTTTTTGTGACACACACAAAAAAGAATTTGCACTGCTTCTTTTTATATGACAATAATTGTAGCTTCAAAAGGTCGAAAAGCCATTAAAGCAGATTCTGAAGTCATGTGGTAGCTTTGTGTGACAAACAAACTTAGTTTTAATAAGCCTTAAGTTCCTATTCACTGAAAATCTCTGAAAAGGCTCCAAAGTTGATTTAAAAGCTACGGTGGAAAGCAAAGACTTACGAATGACAAAATTTCAGTCTATTTATCGCATTAAGCTATCTATTGGACTTGAAAGCCTAGGAAGGAATATATTGGAGAGGAATACACTACTGTTCAAAAGTTTGGAGTCAGTAAGATTCTTTAATGTTCTTGAAGTCTCCTATGCCCATTAAAAGTTACACTTGCTTGATCAAAAATACGTTAAAGGTGCAGTCTGTGATTTCTGAGAAACGTTGATATTTGAAATCACCAAAACAATCATGCACCTTTAAAACGTGAAATATTAATACAATTTAAAAACAACAGTTTTCTATCTTCATATATTTTAAAATGTAATTTATTCCTGTGATGACAAAGCTGAGCATCATTTAGTCTTTAGTGTCACATGATCCTTCAGAAATTATTCTAATATGCTGATTAGAAAGTAGCATTTCTTATTATTATCAATGTTGAAAACATTGCTACTTAATATATTTTATAAGCATGGAAACCATTTTTTAGCAGCTATTTGAAATACATTCTATATAAGTTCATTATATGTGTCACTTTTAATCAATTTAATTCATCCTTGCTGAGTAAAAGCAATAATTCCTTTAAAAAAAAAATACATACCATCTTTGTGTATGTTCCACAAGTCAGTTGGGCTAAATCTGTGGTGTTTTTAAAAAATTGCAACAAACCAGTCCAAACAAAGTCACAACAAAACAATTCCTTCATGTTTTGGTTTTGTTGCATTCTTCAAACAAAACTGTTGCTAAGATTGATGCGTACATTTTATACCTTTAAATATTATTTTGTGCACGCTAATGGAGTCATGTGGATTTTAACCAGCAAATTTCTTGAGGTTTGAAGCTGGAAAGGGTTTGTCACCTCTCCAAGTGTGGAATCTGAGAGGAGTAGGATTTCCCTTTGGCTTTTCCTGGAACTTAAGGCAGCCTTTTTCACGGACCTAATGCCCCTCTGGTGGTCAGGCAGACTGGAAAGTGTGGTTATGAGAACATCAGTCACGCTGGTGCTCACCAGGAGAACAAGAGCGAGAGGGAGGGGATGTGAAATGGAGAGGCTTGTTTGGTTGGAAAATGCCTGGTCTAAGCATGTTTTTTGTTGCCAGATAACATCTAAATGAAAGGCCATTCAGCTCATTTCAGTAATGAACTCAGCAGTTTTGTGCTAAACTAAAGGAGCTGCAACAAAATCCACCTTTGTTTTTTTTATATATATCAGAATATGAT